>NC_083876.1:7575757-7878787 GCF_032452875.1 Bos javanicus | reverse complement strand
TTCGTGGGAGTCTCCAGGCAAGAATGCTGGAGTGGGTTGCCATTTCCTCCTCCAGGGGATCTTCCTGACTCAGGGACTGAACCCGTGTCTCTTCTGTCTTCTGCACTGGCAGCTGGGTTCTTTACCTCTAGCACCACCTGGTGTGTATGTGTGGGTTTTTGTGTATAAATGTATATATGTGTACCTGTGTGTGTATGAATGTGTATGTGTGGTGTTTGTGTATATGTGTGTCTCTGTGTATGAGTGTTTATGTGTGGATGTTTGTGTATAAAAGTGTGTATGTGTGGGTGTTTGTGTATATGTGTGTCTGTGTGTATGTATATAAGAGTGTGTATGTGTGGGTGTTTGTGTATATGTGTGCCTGTATGTGTGCATTAGTATGTGTATGAGTGTGTATGTGTGGGTGTTTGTGTATATGTGTGTCTGTGAATGTGGATGTGTGGGTGTTTGTGTATATGTGTGTCTTTGTGTATAGGAGTGTGTAAGTGTGGGTGTTTGTGTGCACGTGTGTCTGTGAATGTGGATGTGTGGGTATTTGTGTATATGTGTGTCTGTGTGTGTATGAGTATGTGTACATGAGTGTGTATGAGTATGTGTGGGTGTTTGTGTATATGTGTGTATATGTGTGTCTGTGTATATGAGTGTGTATGTGTGGATGTTTGTGTATATGTTGTCTGTGTGTGTATATGAGTGTGCATGTGTGGGTGTTTGTGTATATGTGTGTCTGTGTGTATGAATGTGTATGTGTACACATGGTTGGATGTGTGTGTACAGTGTCTGTATGTGTGTGCATGTGAAAGTCTGCATTAGGTTGAAGAGCCAGTAGGAAAGACCTTTCTGAGGAGATGAGGTGTGAGCTGAAAACGGGGTGAGGAAGGGGCCATCAACCAGGGGCAGGCTCAGGATGGTGCTGGGAAACGACAGGCAGGCGGGCAACCTGAGGTGTTCAAGAGACAGAGAGGAAGCAGACGCAGCCGTGCGACCTTCAGTAGGAGCTGAGGGGTGGAGGAGGAAGACTGTTAATACAGGATGCGAGAGAGGCAGGGGTTAGTTCAGAGGGGCCCAGATCCCACCAGAGTCTTGTCACACAAGTTTCAGGAAAACACAAAATCTAACAGTGGCAAACAGGGGACAGGAAAGTGAGAAGGAAAACGAGGGGTCCCGGAAGGAGCCAGTGTCGTCCGCGGAGGCCGGGGGCGGTGGCTTCATTAGGGGGACAAGGAGATGTGGCGATGCTGGTGATGCCCCCTTAATCGGGGGACAAGGCAATGGGGCGATGCTGGTGATACCCTCTTAATCAGGGGGCGAGGTGCCCAGGAGGCAGACGGCAGCAATGCGAGGCCCAGGCTCAGGCCCCTCAAGGACAGGCAGCCCCACGTGCACACGGCAGACCCTGCGGGGCGTGCCTGGGCCAGCTGGCAGCTCTGCTGCAGCGGAGCTCAGGCTCCGGGGTGGAGCTGAGAGCACGTGTCCAGCCTCCACCGCCCCATAAGCCTGAAGCTCAGAATCTGTGTGTCCTGAGCCTTAGTGGAAATCTGGAGCCTTTCGCAGAAAAATAAAATTACCAGGCATAGAGCCAAATGGGATAAAATCAGGGTGCAAACACTGGAGATAAAGCAGACAGGAAGAGGACCAGGTGAGGGAGGTGACAGAGGAGGTGGGGAAGGAGAGAAGACTCTTCCCTGGGGAAACTGATCCAGATGAGACAGGCCAAGCCTGCAGCAAGGCAAGCATCCAGAGAGACTTCAGGCTGCAGTCTTGGTCACCTGGGAGGGTGCATGGCACACACCTCTCTTGGCTAAACGGGAACTCTCCGAGTCCTGCAAGATTCCCTGTGGTGGGCTCAAACTGGTCTGCCTCCTGATCCTTACCCTGAAGCTTTCAACCCTCCAAACGTCAGAAGGCAACTGTATTTGAAAACAGGGCCTTTGAACAGGTGATTAAGTGAAAATAAGGTTGGGTCCTGACCCAGCCTGACAGGCATGCTTGTGAGAAGAGGCACTGAGAACACACAGCAACATCAGGGGCGATGCACGCAGGGACGAGAGCCCTGGGAGGCCACAGGGAAAAGGCAGCCACTACATGCTGAGGAGAGAGGCCTCGGGGAAGCACACCTGCCCACACCCTGACCCTAGCCTTCCAGCCTGCAGAACTGCGATGCAACACACTTCTGTTGCTGCAGAACTGCGATGCAATACCCAGTTCATGGTATTTATTACGGTAGCCCCGTGACCTGACACATTCCCTGATAATTTCTTAAGAGGAAAATTTGATAATAAATGAAACCACAAGAAAAGACTATCCGTACACTGTGCTTGTGCAAATGCCAATGTTTTCTTGCATCTGAAGGAAATAACGAGGGGTTCCAAAAGGGCAAGACTGCTTATCAGATGCCTCATCATTTTTTCTTGAGCTCCACCAAAGCCGTTCATGTATACCACATGACATGTACCAGTTGATAAGTGGCATTCCACAAACACCCAACTTTCCTGAGTTCCTCTCAGCTTGCAGCCATCTCCCAAATTCTGTGCACAGTAGGTTTTACTCGTGTTGATGGGTGAAGCAAGATGCGTTCCTTAATATCTCCCTCACTGAAGGCAGGTATTCAGCACTGAATTTCTTCTTTCCTTCTTTATAACAGGGAAACACCCTCAACACTATCTAGAGATAGCTTTGAGTTGCATAACTTCTCTCTACCCTGGAGAAAGAATAGGGAACCTTCTCAGGCTTCAAGCATTGAAAACAGCATCTGTTGTGACTCAGACTGATTGTCAGCTGGACTCAAACTGGCTCTCACAGGGCCAGGAATCCTGGCTACTGATTCAAGCCATCCTCTCATCCACTTGCTGGTTAACTATGAAATGGTCTTGTGGTGTCAGCCTTTCGGACTAATTCTTCTTTTCAGACTCCCATGCTTCTTGACATATTCCCTGCCTTTCTCCTGTGTTAAGAGTAGGGAAAGAAAAGAAAAAAATCCAGTAACCCATTCTTGCTTAGGTAGTGCTGTGAGGAACACCTGACCTTCCTTTGTTCCCAGGAGAGACAGCAAAATATCCATCTGCAGCAGCAGCAGACACGTGTGGTCCAGAGATGCTTCAGGTGTTTGCTCCGTCAGAATCTCACCTTCCCCAATCATAAGGGTCGGCAGGTTTCTTGACCTTTTACTGTGTGCCATGTGCGAAATTAAAAGATGCTAACTCTGGGAGAAAAGTTATGACCAATCTAGACAGCATATTAAAAAGCAGAGACGTTACTTTGCCAACAAGGTCTGTCTAGTCAAGGCTATGGTTTTTCCAGTAGTCATGTATGGATGTGAGAGTTGGACTATAAAGAAAGCTGAGTGCTGAAGCATTGATGCTTTTCAACTGTGGTGTTGGAGAAGACTCTTTAGAGTCCCTTGGACTGCAAGGAGGTCCAACCAGTCCATCCTAAAGGAAATCAGTCCTGAAGATTCACTGGAAGGACTGATGTTGAAGCTGAAACTCCAATACTTTGGCCACCTAATGTGAAGAACTGACTCATCTGAAAAGACCCTGATGCTGGGAAAGACTGAAGGCAGGAGAAGAAGGGGACGACAGAGGATGAGATGGTTGGATGCTATCACCAACTGGATGGACACGAGTTTGAGTAAACTCCGGGAGTTGGACAGGGAGGCCTGGTGTGCTGCAGTCCATGGGGTCACAAAGAGTCAGACATGACTGAGCGACTGAACTGAACTGAAGTGAGGTGCTATGTAACTTTTAGATAGTAATTTAACCCTCACATCAGCACTATACATGGGTACCAGCATCCAGTCACCTGTCCAGCATCAGACAGGGGACAAGTAGAAGAGCCATGACCAGAAGCTCAGGACTCTGCCTACAGAGCAAGCTCTCTGAGTCATCATCCTCTACTACTTCCCTACATCCCCAGGAAATTATTAATTTATACTAATTATTATTATTAATAATTATAGGAAATAATTAACTATAGGAAATATTGTAGTTATTAATTAATTACAGGAAATTATTAACCCTCCTGGTTGCCTTCTCTGAAAGAGTACTTACTAGATTGTATTTGGTCAAGAAAATTAGGCTAATCATTACATGAGGGCCTTGGATGATCACAGTCATAGATGCATCCCCATCTGTCAATCCACTCTTTCGTACACAGAAAACAAAAGGGAAATGAAAGCAGAACAGAAATGCTACTTAAGGATCCTCACCTACTTCTTGATGGGTACATGAGAAAGATCCAACGTACCTTCTTTCTCATCAAGTGTTTTAGGAGAGAAGATGCTTACCTTATCCAAAATCATCAGCTCTATTGAGAATTTAATTTCTTTCTTTTTGTTGTGTTGGATCTTCCGTGCCGCACTGGGGCTTTTTCTAGGTGCAGTGAGGAGGGGCTACTCTTCATTGTGGTGTGTGGACTTCAGCTTTCCATTGTGGCGGCTTCCCCTGCTGTGAAGCACAGATTTCTTTTCTTGTTCTCTGGTGCTTGGGCTCAGGAGTTGCAGCTCTCAGGCTCTAGAGCATGGGTTAGTTGCTCTGCAGTATGTGGTGTCTTCTGGACCAAGGATGAACCCTGTCCCCTGCACTGACAGGCAGCGTCTTTACCACCGAGTCATCAAGGAAGCCCTCGATGTGGTTTCTTGACCTCCTAATTCTGAGAATTTTCCTAAGAAGATGGTTTGCATTTAAGAAACAAATTGGAAGTGGAAGTTTTCGGCCTCCTATTTAATCTAAGTTATTGGAAAAATGAATTTTCAAGCCTCAGGAGTATGTCAGGCAAACAAATGATTTTCAAACATTGAGAGGGGAACCTGTTTGAGGGTCCTGATCAACGTTTCATAACATGATAGACAAGAACAAAAAATGCAAGAGTGCATTACCTACAGAATAGTTAATGTTTTGTAAAAGTCTATTTTTCAGTTATATATTGATGTTAACTGTGTGTTTTACAGTCGGTCACAGTAAAAAACATTTGGAAAACACTGAGTTGGGCCAATAGAAGTTTCATCAGGAAACTAAAAGATGCTTGAAAAGAGACAAGTCCTCATATTCATCAAGTTTGAGGGCCATTGTACATGAGGAGTCTCTGTGGATACTCCATGTGCGTATTTTTTCCAATTTTTCTTTCTTTACTTCCAATGATAAACCATCTCAGAGGCCTGCCTTTCATTCCATTAAGCGGATCTTGCCTCCTTTTCTGATCCACTATTGCTGAAACATGCTTGCCTTCTTTTCTCTGAACCTCTAAACCAGTGATGTGGCCAAGTCTTCCTCGACTCACGGATCCCCCTTCTCTACCTCAGCCAGACCACCTTTCAGAAACAGCACTCAGGTTTAGTACTTTGTTTATAGAGAATCACATCCAAACTCTTCTCTAGCCTTGGTTCTCCTGCCTTCATGACTGACATTTTCCAGTATGAATCTCATTTTTTACAAAACTTGGTCTTTTGAATGTGTCACATGCATACCATTACTATGTCTTTTCTTTTTTCTTTTTTTTTAATAAACTTTTTGGCCACAGCCTGTGGCTAGTGGGATCTTGGTGCCCATATGAGGGATTCAACCCATGTCATCTGCATTCGAAGCATTGAGTCTTAACCACTGGACTGCCAGGGGAGTCCCAATTTTTACACCTTTTACTGGAGTTTGATGATTGTTTCTGCCCTAGCTTTCTTCTCCAAATTCTATCTCAAAGCCTAAGGTTCTTTTTTTATTGCTGCAGTTCAGACTCTATGTTTTGAGAGCTCCTGGAAGGGAGACACTGTAATCTCTCTTCCTCATTACTGGCCTAGCCTCATTCCTAAATTATCTTTTCCTTTAGAAATATTGTAAGCAGCCTGAGAGCAAGGCGTTAAGAGCTACACCACCAGTACTAATGGCATTACAGAGAACCTGCTGTCTGCCACATGATTCACAAATGGGTTGTTACATGTATAATCTGCATTTTTTCTAAGCCTCTCAACAACCCTGAAAAACAGATATCACTGGGCTTCGTTATTCATGGATTTCATATTTGCAAGTTCAATTACTCACTAAAATTAATTTCTAACTCACAAATCAAAGTTCATAGCTTCAAGAACATGCATAGCGTGGTGAGTTTGAGTCACCCCATGTACATGCACCCCGCTCAGGTCACAGGACCATGCAGCCCACATACTGTAAACAAGTGTGTTTCATGGTTGATTTAATGCCCAGGTTTTTTCCCCCCATATATTTTGTGCTTTTTGGTGGTAATTTCACTGTTGAAATTGGCTCCCAGCATAGCATTGGAGGCTTATCTAGCATTCCTAAATTCAAGAAAGCTCTGGTAAGCCTTAGAGAGAAAATATATGTATTAGGTAAGCTTTGTTCAGGCATGATATGTAACAATAATAATGTTTTATATAAACAAATATATAATAATATATGATAATAACATACATATTGTTATATATACATAAATAAGTCAAACAAAGTCATGTATTAATTGGTTGATTAAATTATACTACCAGATTCTTGTAGGAATCCATCCTGTATTTTTCCGGCTAGTAAATGATTCAGTATTCTTTCACTTATAGAATATAACTGCCATGATTAATGGAATAGACTCTACTACTATTTATTCTTTAGATATGAAGAAATAAGGTACATAAAGATTAAGCAATGTGTCTGAAAACATCAACATAGTTATGTGATGCAAATTTCAATTTGCATGTCTGATTCAACTTTGTAAGTTCCATAGTTCCAGGCGTGGGTGGTGTAAACTCAACTTCCACTGATTATGCAACTCGGTATGAATTATCCCAGGGGTGAAAAAACAAGTAAACGGATAAATCTTCTCTTTTTTTCTTTCTTTCTCTTAATTGCAGGCTTAGGGTACTTTTCTTTTTTGTAAAGCAAATTCCTCAAATATTACTATATTATTCACATTCACTAATTACTTGAACAAATATTTGCATGTCTACTATGCTCCCAGTGCCAGATTAAGCCCCAGGGACCTAATTGTCTTCTCAACAAGTTTAAAATTTACTGCTGAAAAGAGGCCTGGAAACAAATAATTTCACTGTTATGTGAAACACCTGCTCTAATAGGAGTATTTTTGTTGTTTTTTCAGCACTAAGTTGTATCTTAGTACCAACAAAAAGATTCTTTGTGACCCAATGGACTGTAGCCTGCCAGGATTCTCTGTCCATTGGGTATTTACAAGGTTTCAAAAGGCAAGACAATTAGGAAAACACTGAATTCTGCCTGAGATCTGAAGAGAAGATTTTTGGACTAGAAATGCTTTTTGATCTGCATCTTGAAGGAATCTGCATCAGATTAGAAACAGGAAGACCAAACTACAGCACAGAACCAATAAGAGCGGAAATATGGACATAAGGCCAAACCCCAGGGTTTGGAAAGCATATGCCTGAAGGGAAAAGGTTTTTGGAATAATTTTATACTAACCAGATACCCAAAATAAAACTACTACTATGCTCTATACTTCCAAGAAATAAAGGCACACCTTATTTTTCCCCTAATTTCAACAGACTGTGGCTATTCTATCTCACTTTCATCAATGTATCAATGGAGATAGAAGATTGATCAATGTATTACTCTTTTACTGAATCTAGCATTAACTAGGCATTTTACACGGAGAAGGCAATGGCACCCAACTCCAGTACTCTTGCCTGGAAAATGCCATGGATGGAGGAGCCTGGAAGGCTGCAGTCCATGGGGTCGCTGAGGGTCGAGGGTCGGACACGACTGAGCGACTTCGCTTTCACTTTTCACTTTCATGCATTGGAGAAGGAAATGGCAACCCACTCCAGTGTTCTTGCCTGGAGAATCCCAGGGACGGGGGAGCCTGGTGGGCTGCCGTCTATGGGGTCGCACAGAGTTGGACACGACTGAAGCGACTTAGCAGCAGCAGCAGCAGCAGCAGGCATTACACATAAAAAGCCTTGCACAGAACTACACTTAAAAGAACGTATTCTCTCTAAACAGTTTTACTTAACATCTCTTTGGTCTTCGCTCTTTCCCCAGTTAAAAAAAAAAAAAGGATAAAAATTCAGTGGTGTCTATATAATTATTAATTTTGCTGTGAATTCAACAAATATTTGTTACACACCTTGTATAGTAAAGAATCTGCTAAATCCTATTCGGATGAGGGGGACTTGGAGCTAGGCTAGGATCCAAAGATTGATCAGGACTATTTTTTCTTTTGCAAAGATTCACACATGACTGCTAATAACTCAGGATGTAAAGAGATACAGGAGGAAATGTTTTTCTGGCATGCAGAGGCTGAGTACTGAGAGATTAATTTAGAAGATGGAGAGAGACTAAGCCAGTCTGAAAGCAAACAGAAAGCTAAGGCCTGGAGCCAAGAAACACAGCACATCCAGGAGGCAGGAAGTGGTTGATTTAGCTCTAGGTCAGGTCCATCTAGTCAAGGCTATGGTTTTTCCAGTGGTCATGTATGGATGTGAGAGTTGGACTGTGAAGAAAGCTGAGCACCGAAGAATTGATGCTTTTGAACTGTGGTGTTGGAGAAGACTCTTGAGAGTCCCTTGGACTGCAAGGAGATCCAACCAGTCCATTCTGAAGGAGATCAGCCCTGGATGTTCTTTGGAAGGAATAATGCTAAAGCTGAAACTCCAGTACTTTGGCCACCTCATGTGAAGAGTTGACTCATTGGAAAAGACTCTGATACTGGGAGGGATTGGGGGCAGGAGGAGAAGGGGATGACAGAGGATGAGATGGCTGGATGGCATCACCGACTCAATGGACGTGAGTTTGAATGAACTCCGGGAGTTGGTGATGGACAGGGAGGCCTGGCGTGCTGCAATTCATAGGGTCGCAAAGAGTCAGACATGACTGAGCGACTGAACTGAACTGAACTGAACTGTGAAGGGAGACAGTGGTCCATGCTCATGGCTGGAGAGATAGGTTATCCAGGTACCGTGGATACACTAGAAGGCAAGACACAGGCTTTGGGTTGTCTTTCAGGCAACCTTGGAGCCCAGGTGAAGGGTTCTGACTTAATCATGACATAATCATGGCCATCCTAGGATAGCCAATGGGGCTTCCCTGGTGGATCTGCAGTAAAAGAATCCGCCTGCCAATGCAGGAGATTCAGGTTCAATCTGTGGGTTGAGAAGATCCCTGGAGAAGGAAACGGCAACCCACTCCAGTATTCTTGCCTGGGAAATTCTATGGACAGAGGAGCCTAGCCGGCTACATTCCACGGGGTGGCAAAAGTCGGACCTGACCTAGCAACTAAACAACCAGGACAACGGACATGATGAGTAGGGATGTAGGGAGAGATCTGAGGGAGTATGGAAGGAAAAAGGCCATGGAACTAATGCAGGCTGGGGTCACTGAAAGAAGGCAAAGTTAGGATACAGCAGTGGGAAAACAGGAAAGACAGATGGAAGAGGCACAGGATCGGCTGCCCATAAGGAAAGGAAGAGAAGGGAAAAGTCCAGATGATATTACAGGAGCAGCCTAAGGACCAGTAATTCTACCAAGGTGAAAATGCAAGAGAACATGGCACTTACGATGAATTTAGTTTATGTCATATGAAGTCTGATGAGCCAAGCCAATCACAAGTGCCCAGAGGCCCTGGGGAGTAAAGGCATAGAGGTTCTGGGTAAGGCTGTCATCAAGTAAAGACAACAAATACATCCAAAAGGTTTGTGCAAAATGGTTTGTGGAAGGTAGAATAAAAGAGGTGCAAAGTCCCCTGGGATTTTAGAGATGAGAAAGGTCATTTTCAGATCAAGTCTGGGGCTTGCAGGACTGGCCTTCAGAAAGACTTGCAGCAACTTCACCTGGAGTGGGACAGGCAGAGATGAAGAAGGACTTCCAGAAGAAGAAGGCTTCCAGGTGCCTGGAAAGACACCAGTCAAGACAGCAGAGTAGAAAAATGCAGCTCCTTTATGTGAGAAATGACCAGAACAGCACCTGCTGAGATTTTGTGTGCATGCCGAGGACTAACTACCGAGTAGGACAGAAAATCAGCAAGGTGTTTCTGACCAAGATAAAACAACACAATCACATTGCTCTATTTAAGTCAAACCAGCTGATGTCCATGACAAAGCCTCTGGTTACACTAATCGTTCACGGAGTCCATGCCCTCCAATGAGAAGTTCATTCACAACATGACCCCAACACAACCTGGTAATTGTAACTTAAGTACGATTAAAACCTTAAAGTCCTACATTCTTGACGGTACAGAGAGACCCAAGAGCTCAATGAGTGCAGCTTTCTGCCTGATGTTTCCTTTGTAAATACAAGAATCTGACGTGTTTTGAAATTACAATTTGTACCTTACGTGAAGGAGTTCACATGTAATTTTTACAATGTAAACGCTAATGGATAGAAGTATTTCAGAACTGAGGAGAAAAGTTGTACTTGGCTTACTTTATTACATTATTAGAACTGGAAAACTTTCATTCTTTGTAAAGCAGCAAAGTGTTAATTGATTAGTCATGTCTGACTCTATGCAACCCCATGAACTGTAGCCCGCCAGCCTCCTCTGTCCATGGAATTCTCCAGGCAACAATAGTAGAATGGGTAGCCATTGCTTTCTCCAGATCTTCCTGACCCAGGGATCAAACTGCATCTCATTGGAAAAGACCCTGATGCTGGGAAAGATTGAGGGCAGAAGAAGGGGGCAACAGAGGATGAGATGGTTGGATGGCATCACTGACTCAATGGACATGAGTTTGAGCAAACTCTGGGAGACAGTTAAGGACAGGGAAGCCTGGTGTGCCCCAGTCCATGACTTAGCCACCGAATAACAACAAAGTAATAAAAGTTTTGGGAGTTCCCTGTTAGTCCAGTGTGTTAGGAACCAAGTACTTTCACTGCAGGGGCCTGGGTTTAATCTTTGGTCGTGGAACTAAGTTCCTGCAAGCACTGCAGTGCAGCCAAAAAAAAAAAAAGAATTGAAATGCTCAAATGACAGTATCTTCTACTCTTCCTCCCTGTAATGCATTTTTACAGTTAGAAATGTATTCCTGGACACAGGTAATATAATATTATATATACCACAGCCCCTCTAATTCTTATTGCAGCTACTATGAACAGAATATTTATATAATTTAAGTACTATATGAATCTCTATACAAATTAGGGCACAGGTATTATTTATGAATAATTCCGTGATACCAAAAAGCATTCTATTCCTCTTTCCCTTCAATCTCTGGTCAAAACAAAGCAAAACAACAAACAAACAAACAAAATCCCCGAAAAAGCCCACCCTCTGCATTCTCTAAGTGAAATGCAAATAAAACTCCCAAAGAAGAGTGGGCTGAAAGAAAATTACCTGATGTGGGAGTTTTGCCAAACTATTATGTTAATGAACTTCATGCAGAGATACAGAAGAACATTATGCTGGAAACACAAAAACTAACTCAAAAACCAACTCAGTATTCTTGGCAGGAGTACATCTAGCCTACAGCACAAGAAAACTTAAGCTGAAATCCAAACTAGTGTTGCATCAAATATGCTTTGTTTGCCATTCAACAAGCTTGGTCTTAATGGCAAAGACAATTCTAAAATTGGATGAGTACTTAAGCTGTACTATGGGAAAAAAATCATGCCGTTCTAGAAGTTTGCCATAACAAGACAAACAGGCTGTTGAGGAGTTACTGAACTTATTTTCCTATCCAGGACAATTCTCTACTCGCCCAGCATTTTCAGGCAATAATTCCACAAAATTAAGTATGGCCTTCCCCCTTCTAATAACAAAACTCCAAACAAAACTTAAACCATGTCTTCTTTGCATGCTATAGTCAATGTGCTTTCATTATGCTTAATGTACTTTTAATAGTCTCCTATGGCAAGATGGTGTTATTAAGTGTGGGAATAAAAGATCCATGCTACAACCTTGAATTTACTATAGTGTCTTTTAGCCGATGGCTCAAATCACTTCACACACATTCTTACTCGCTCTCTCCTTGAGGTGCATTATGTTTGTTGGGGACACTGAAGGGTAGAATGACTAAGGAATTGGGGTCACTTCCACAGCTCATACTGCACACAGCTTGGATTCTTCCCCAACAGGAGGGAGCACACCCCGCTCCAGACCAGGAATCCTCCAAGGTGGCTGTACCAGCTTCTCAGGCCCATAAGTGATCCCAAGCTCACTTGGTATTCCTTCATGGAATTGCCTCCCTTACCTGGACGCCATCAGATGCAGGGATGTAACTTGCCCTTTTAAAGGTGTCTGTCACATTCCTGAGGATTTCAACCGACATCAGAAGATCGCCTGCATAGAAGTTTTTCCTCTGAGTTAAATCCAGCAGTGTCTTGGTGACCTGGGACATCCCATCACCCGCCAGCATTCTTTGCCCCTTTGCAAGGTGTTCTTTGATCTGTGATGGTCAACAGAACAGAATAAACATCAGAATCTTCATTACTGTTTCCCCACATAGCTTCATCAGACAAATGTGTTTAGAACTAAAGAGCTGACTTTCCAATAGCACTGCAAACCTTGGGAAGGTTTCAAAACTAAGTTGAATGTTTCCCACCCTAGCAAGGAAAAACTGCCAGAATCTGTGTCCACATTTTGGCAGGCTTGATGGACTTGCCTTTTCTAGTTTTCAGAAAACATAATTTAGCGTTTCGCAGGAAGCATGTATTAATTTAGGGTTTTAACTGAAATAAAAACAAAAAATAGCTTTGCACATGGTAAACATGGGAGGTTGTTCAGTGAGGTGTGAGCAGAGACGGGAGACTATAAACACGTCAAAATATCCTTTTGTATTTAAGAAGCTGAGTTTAATGACTTTTGCCTTACTTCTTAAAGTAAACACATCTTTATGTAGCAGCAAAAAAAGTTTTCACAATAACATTTAGCTTAAGATAGACATTTAGTTAAACTTTAGAAGTCTACTATGATGAACATGACTGAACACTAGATTAATTTAGCTTTATTTTAAAAAGGAATAAACAACAACAAAATAAAAATCTCTCAGCTAGGTTTTCAGCAGCAGAATGAATCATTGAGGTGCAAGACTTAAATTAGTTTGATGACCGGAGAAATACACTGTCAGTTTTCATATTTGCTTATCATCCAGTCCAAGGGAAGAAAAGCATCTTATCACACGGAAGAATGTTACAGTAAAAGTATAGCAAGGATAAATTTACTTATTTAATAGATACACTAGCAAGGATACACTCATAGCAACGATACACTATATGTTTACTTATTTAATAGAAGGTTAATCTTGATCATCCCATTGCTAAATTTGTGATAACGTTAACTTATCAAAAGATCATGAAATACTTAGGAACTAACACAGCAGAGAAAGACTGGCCTAGAAAGGTTCAAGTATAATACTATAACCATCAATTTCCCATTAAGAAAAGTGTTAACAAATCCTTTGAGGTACAGCAATCAATCTGAATTAATTTTGGAGTTAGGAATTTTCTTTAAAATGTATTTTTAGGTGCTTCCTTGACACTTCAGACATTTAAATTTTCCTTAGCCTCTAAAACTCTAAACATATTTTAGGAAAATAAAAATCTTCAGAGACATGCTCTGTTATTTGTGTTACATTAAAAACATAACATGTTAATGGAGTTTATTTCTTCCCATTTTCTTATTCCTCTCCTGGTCTCCCCTCAGTGCCAGCCATCAACACCTGACCCAGAGAATGGATGGTCCAGCAATGATCCAGCGGTTGCTTCTCTCTGTGGTCTCAATGCTTGTCGCTATGGAGTGATACTTAATCTAAGATGCAGACACTGTGTTGGCCAATCAGAAAGAACGCTGATCCCCCAGTAGAAGCAGACTGGGGTACTATGAAGATATGTGCTACCAGGCTGAACTCCAGGCCTGCCTCTAAACTAGTGATAACTCAGAAATTTTCTATTCAGGTTACATGTGCCATAATGTCATATTGTTTGCACTGGATATGCCACCCATTCCTCTCTCTCTCTTTTTTTTTTTTTTTTACCACTCAGATAGTCCTGGTTCTTCTCAATATCTGAACTGAGTTAATCAGCTCCTTCTGTGTGGTCTTAACTCATACATCCATCAGCTACTCTATCACACTGAATTAAATATAATAATTTGCTTATATGTCTTCTGTCCCAGTAGTCTTTCTGAACTTTAAGGGTAGGCTTTCTGCCTTGTTCATAGCCTTAGAATATAGAACAATAAAAGTATGCTAGAGTGAACTCAGGTATGATATTCCGACTATATCTTTATGATGGAATACGATAGAATGGGCTTTAAAGCCAGGGTTGCCTAGGTTTTTATTTAAACATTTCAACTTACTATTTATATAATTGAAGTCATCGGAGACTCAGTTTGTCATGTCTCTTCTCAGCCTTGAAAAATATGCCTATACGGTTTCAAGTTTTAAAAACATATATATTTTTAATTAAAATAAACCCACACAAGCCTCCATAGTCAGCACAGCTATAGCATACAGAAAAGCAACTAGTTCATCGTGATCTGCATGCCTAAGAGATCTAGTTCCTGGAGACTCACACTTTTCCTCTGATTCACTGTGTTCTGGTCACTCTGGTCTTTTTCATCTTCCTCAATTTTAAGTACATGCTTGTCTCAGGGTCTTTACCCTGCTTTTCCTTTTGTCTGGAACAGTCTTCCCACAGAGATCCACATGTGTTCTTGTCATTTCCTCACAGAAGTCTTACCTGACTTCCTATCTAAAAGGCATCCTTATCATTCTCAATTATCTTACCTTTTTTTTTTTTACTTAGGTATTAATTTAGCTTTTCAAAAAATATCTTACCTTCTTTGTGCTTAACCTTAGCCTACCATTGTGCTAGATCTAATGTCTCATTGAGATCTTATGTCTCATTTATTTTTCTGCTTCTCACATTAGAACAGAAGCCATGTGAAAGAAGAGATTCTTGTGTATTATGTTTACAGTTATACTCTCAGTTCCTAGTGGACTTAATATGTTGGACAAATTAGTAAATGAATTATTGAATGATTCCTCCTAAGCTCATTAAGTTTTTGGGATTAAGTTGTTGTTCAACCGCTAAGTCGTGTCTAACTCTTTGTGACCCCATGGACCGTAGCACGCCAGGCTTCTCTGTCTTCTACTATCTCCAGAAGTTTCCTCAAATTCATGCCCATTGAGTCCAGGATGCTGTCTAACCATCTCATCTTCTGCTGCCCCCTTCTCCTTTTACCTTCATTTTCCCCAGCATCAGGTTTTGATTTTTCCCAATGAGTTGGCAAAAGTCCTGGAGCTTCAGTTTTAGCATCAGTCCTTTTAATGAATATTCAGGGTTGTTTGCCTTTATGATTGACTAGTTTGAACTCCTTACAGTCCCAGGAACTCTCAAGAATCTCTCCAGCATCACAATTCAAATGCATCAATTCTTTGGTACTCAGCCTTCTTCATGGTTTAATTCTCACGTCTGTATATGACTACTGGAAAAACCACAGCTTTGACTAGATGAACCTTCTTTGGCAAATGGATATCTGTTTTTTAATATGCTATCTAGGTTTGTCATAGCTTTTCTTCCAAGCACCAAGTGTGTTTTAATTTCTATGGGATTAAGTTAGGCACACTTGGAAAGTTGTCCTAAGCTGTCCCACAGCAAGTCCATAGAAAACACTGGTATCAGAGAGCATAAGATAAATAAACTCCCTGACCTGCAGAGACAGTGCAGCTCTTGGACTCAAAAGTATCTGCTTCAGTAGGTACAGTGTGATGGTAAAGCAAAATGAAGTTAATAAAGTCTACCCTAAATAATTTTGCAGACCTCAGTTCTCAGTTTGGTGCTCGCAGTACAAATCACAGCTGAGATGCTCAAAGCCAAGGAACACTTAGACAGTTCTCCACTAGGAACGTGGGGTAGCAATGATTGCCAAGGTAAACATCTGACTATTCAACTCAGCTGCCCATCTATTATTTTGTCAATCCCCTCCTATGCCCTGGAGGAGGAAATGGCAACCCACCCCAGTATTCTTGCCTAGAAAGCTACATTCATGGAGGAGCCTGGTGGACTATGGTCCATGGAGGCACAAAGAGTCAGACACGGCTGAGCAACTGAGCATGAGCACCTATACTGGTGAGAGTGTGATTCATATGGACATAATGCATCCTTCCCCTCAGACAAAAGCATCACAACATTGACTTGAATCTTGGGGAATGCACCATTCAGACATGTTTTCTGTTTGCAATAAAAATAATACAGAGAGCTTCGGATGTCTCAACTAATCAGAGCTAGGAAAGGCAGACTTTCATGTCTGGGTCAGCACCAAATTTGGCCCAGTCAGTAGAAATTAGTCATTGCCAGCTGACAGCTGCTTAGCAGGCTTATGTAGAATGAGCTGTTCTCAGTCTTGATCTTTGAGACAGATGACCAGACCACAAACCAGCTCTCACAACTGATACTAATTAGCATCCTTCCTGGCATTGTCTATATATGGAAGGCATTCAGAACAAATACCTTGTAATATTGGTACACAGTAGCATAGGATACTGGTAGCGTTTTTAAAGGATATAAAGGGTATTTGGGTAAGACACATTCAGAATGTATTTAGGTGAAAAACAATTACAGTTTCTTGACCTTCCTTCCATAACTCAAGAGTTCCTACCTTGGGCCTACCCTTTCACCACTTTTTTCCAGAGTGATGAATCCATGTTTATCTCCTGGACTTTTTTCTCTTTTCTGGATCATGAAGAAATAGAGTTCAAAGTGGGTTTGCTCACCTCATCTTTCTTTGTTTCATACTGTTCCTCATTTGCATCTTCTGTTCTCATCTCCATGATATAATCCTTTGGTTAAACCTCAATGATTTTGAATCCCACTCATTCTTCAGTCTTCATTCTTTTCCAGTCTTTCCTTCTCTCAAAATATAGCCTGACTTTGGTACCTTATTTATATACCAATAACTTATCTTGTTTGGAGAAAGGCATGGCAACCTACCCCAGTATTTTTGCCTGGAGAATCCCATGGACAGAGGAATTTGGTGGGCTACAGTCCATAGGGTCGCAAGAGTCAAACATAACTGAGAAACACACACACACACACCCCTCATCTTGCTATTTCCTTTGAACTAATCTTTGTTTGTCTTCAAAATCAAAATCAGAAGTATGAAATTTGACTTGAATCCCACAATTCTTTAAGCTGAAAATTAAACTCAACAATTACCTTCTAAGCATTCTCTCTGAAAATCTTAGGAGCACACTAGGTTTAAAGAACAGTTGGAATCATCAAACCTGGATTTAAATGTCGTCCAAGGGCTTCCCAGTTGGCTCAGTGGTAAAGAATCTGCCTGCCAATGCGGGAGACATGGGTCAGGTCCCTGATCCGGGAAGATCCCACATGATTCACAGCAACCACTAAGTCTGTGCGCTAGAATCCAGGAGCCACAACTACTGAGCCCACCTGCTCCAACGACTGAAGCCCATGTGCCCTGGAATCCCTGCTCCACAGCAAAGAGGAGCCGCCATGATGAGAGGCTCTCACACCATGACTAGAGATCAGCCTCCACTTGCCTTAACTAGAGAGCAAAGTCTGTACAGCAAGAAAGATCCAGCAGAGCCCAAAACAAATAAATTAATGAATCATTTGATTTGTCTGCTAAAACAACCAAATATCTTCAGTTGCTAGGGTGGGCTAACACAAAGAGATTAAAAATGGATACAGCGACTGTTTTCCCTTCTTATCTTCAATTTCTAACTTCTCTAAATACTAGCTATGTTATGTTTCTCATATCCATCCTTCTTACCTGTGGGCAAGATGGAATCTGGTACAGGCTTCAAGGCCTATCATCACACTCTTAACAATACTCTCCTAACTGGTTTAACTGAGTGAGTCTTTCCCCAAGCTAATTATCCTACGTTTCACATCTCTGAACAAGTTGCTTCTCTTCTGGGGGGAAAAAAAAAAAAAGTCCACCAAAAAAATCCATCCATTTTCATATTAAATCAAATATGCCCTTTATTATTTAACTTACAAGGCCAAACAAATATAATCCTAACCAACAATTCCAATCTTTTATCTGTCTCATTTCATTCATCCAACCCTAATCTTCTATTACTTCTATCCAGTGAGTTATCGTTTCAGTCTTTACATCTTTATTGCTTGTTAATAATTCAATCCACTTTAA
The DNA here is from genome assembly GCF_032452875.1 of Bos javanicus. NCBI lineage: Eukaryota > Metazoa > Chordata > Mammalia > Artiodactyla > Bovidae > Bos > Bos javanicus. The sequence continues at coordinate 7,860,718 of NC_083876.1, read as the reverse complement.
TTTTGAACTCTTCATACTAGTCTTTACTTTTATTATTGTTGACTTTTAAAACCAGCAATATATTTAATCTATTTATTCACTACTGCTTCTCAACCACCGATTCTTTAATTCTCTTCTTCTTTCAGAGCATATTTTCCTTTTTTCTAATCATTTAGTAAGGTTCTATGAATGGTAACTCATTCAATCTCTGATGTACTTTACATAAAAATTATACTCATTTTCAATTGATCTTTTATGTGAGAATGTTTTTATTTCCCTTTTAGCATTTTTATAATGTGATTCCGTGTCTCTCTCGTTGCAAGTTACACAGTTGATCTTTTGTAGATTACCAGTCTTTTCTTAATGGTAGTTTTTAGTATTTTTCATTTTGTTTTTAGCACAATACAGATTAAGTTACTATGGACTTGCATATATTTATTCACAATTCTTTTAAATCCGAATATATTATCTGTCTTCCACATTGGAAAATTCTTAAGTACTAATTCATAATGCATCTCTATGTACTCTACTTCTGGATCACATTTCCGTTACATTATATACATTTCTATTAAATGTACACTAAACTGTCTCATTTTACTCTTATTTTTCTAAGTTCTCTATCACTCTTTTCATTTCTGTATCTATTCTGGCTTCTGCATGATCTTTTTCCAAACTAACTTCCAATCACTAATTCTTTCTTCAACTATATCTAACTGGTTCTTTATTCTGCTCATTCGTTTCAGTGACATTATTTTCCACTTATAGAAGTTCTAGATCATTTTTTTCACAGTGTTGCATTTTTTAACTGTGCCTTCTGTTCTTTTATTGCTCAAATTATTTTCAACAAATACATGATCATTTCTTTCATATTTTCTAATATTTCTACTTGCATCACTGATTCCCTTGATTCTTGTGTTTGCTAACTCTCCCTCATGATATTTGATATTATCAACTCATATTCATTGAGGTGTGTTTATCTTTCGGGACCTTCGTGCTTGTTGGTTTGTGAAAGAGTTGTTAGGGACTAGCCTGAGGGTGAGGGCCTCAGGCAATTCAATGATACTGTATCACTTTATGTTAATCTCCATGTTAATTCCTTCTATTTATAGTTCAGCTAGCCTTTCAGTTTCTGAAAGGTAATTTCTTCCCTCTTCTTCCTAAAATCTTGTATAAACTTAATTTTTTTAGACCCATCATAGACCTATAGAGTTTGTTTCATCCATGAAGCCAGAGCAGTCAAGATAGTGCCAGCTTGTTGCAGGGAGCTTGGTTCAGCTTGTTCCACAACTTAGCCTTGTGCAGGCCATGACTCATGTGGAAGGTGCTCTTGTCACCAGATCTAACAAAGCTTTAGAAACTCAACTTCCAGTACCCAGGACTCATGCATAATCAGAAATCCTCCCAGGCTGCTCCCAGGAAGTATTAACTTCCCCCTATGACTCTCGCATTCATTTCTTCTTTTCCTTCACTCCTGATACCTAAATATTTCTGTCTTTCTTTTGAGCTCAGTTATCATGCACCTTTTAAAAACAGTCTTGATGTAGTTTTATGCAGAACCTCAGCATGATCTGTGAAGTATTATGTTGGTCTACCCCACTGTTCCTCTACTGCCGTGGGTCCCTAATGCCAAACAGAATAAACTACTCACCATTCCCAAAGAAAGCCCAGGGATTCTGCTGTTACTCCCTGAATTATGTGCTTCTATGACTTTAAATGTTTTCTCCAAATCCTTTTGTTAAATTGTTATCTTTCTTTTCTCCTTCCTGAATTCTTTTCAGATAACTGCAATCATGATATGATCTGTACTTTCAAACCTCATAGAAGTGATCTTGCTCTATCTTACAATATTATAGTGTTTGTGTTCTTATCTCATCCATTCTATTAGACTGTAAACTCCAAAGGGCCTGTAGTTTCTTTTTCAATTTGTTTACCCTGTAATTTCCAGCACATTGTCTGAGGCACAAAGGTATCTTCTCAAAGTGCTTGTTAAATGAAACCAAAACCATAGAAGATTTTTCTTTTTTCCTTCTGTAACTGTGATCTTCAAAAGTAGACAATGTAAAAACATAGCTGTCCATGATTATTCAAAACAAAGAAGTATGTGATAATTAGGGAACATTTACATTTCCTGACAGAACTGCCTTTTAAGAGCTATTCAATTAATATAAGTAGGCAAATTTTAAATTTCTACAGTTGTTAAATTTCTACAGTTGGAAACCTTTTGAAAAATAATAGCAACAATTACCACAAAATATAATAGCATTTATTAAGTGCCTATTTTATGGCAAACATGGGACTAAGCATTTTACCTGATTTATCTCATTTGAGTTTTAAAACAATTGGAGGTGCTGTAATTACCCACATTTAACACAGACATGCTGTGGTGAGATGCCTTCCTGAGGAACACACAGCTCGTAAACTGTCCCAAGATTTGAGCTCAGGCAGTTGGATTCCAGGGTCCATACACTTAACCATTACACATTTAACTCAGGTTTTATACAACACTTTTGTTAGAAACTGTTAAAATGCTTTAATATTTAGAAGTTATCCTCAAACATGCTTGTTTTGACACTAAATCTTTTTCATATGAAAAAAGAATATAAAAATAAAGAGGCTTGGCAAGCAACTTTCCAGGCTGCTGAGATGCTGTCAATTATTAAGTAGTGGTCGTTAATTTGAAATGCAGTGTGGAGGTGTTCCTAAAGTCATTTACCAATCTCTATAAAAGATTTTATAGATATTGGAGTGGCAGCTGCATGGTGCTGGAGCAGCACCTGCATGGCACTGGGGTGACTTTGAGGAGATACCCCACATCCAAGGGCAAAAGAGAAGCCCCAGCAAGATGGTAGGAGGGGCGAAATCACGTTAGGATCAAACCCCACACCTGCCAGAGACACTCAGAGGGCTCAAACATAGCTTGTGTGCACCAGGACCCAGAGATCGCACAGAGACTGAGACAGACTATGTCTGAGTGTCTTTTGAGGAGATACAGGTCAGCAGTGGCCTGCTGCAGGGGCAGGGGATCTGGGTGCTGCAGACGTGGGTATGGCATAAGCCACCTGATGGAGGAGGTCACCATTAACCCTGCCATAGAGCCACCAGAACTTACACAGGACTGGGAAACAGACTCTTGGAGGGCACAAACAGACCTTTGTGCACCAGGATCCAGAGAAAGGAGCAGTGACCCCACAAGAGACTGACCCAGACTTGCCTGTGAGTATCCAGCAGTCTCCAGTGGAGGCATGGGCTGTGGTGGCCTGGTGCAGGGTTGGGGGCACTGACTGGGACCTTCTGAATGAAGTCACCATTATCCTCATTATCTCCACCATAGTTTGGCCTTAGGTCAAATAACAGGGAGGGAACACAGCCCCACCCTTTAACAGAAAATTGGATTAAAGATTTTCTCAGCCTGGCCCCACCCATTAGAACAAGACCCAATTTTCCCCTCAATCAGTCCCTCCCATCAAAAGCTTCCCTAAGTCTCTTATCCTTCTCCATCAGAGGGCAGACAGAATGAAAACCACAATCACAGAAAACTAACCAATCTGATCACATAGACCACAGCCTTGTCTAACTCAGTGAACCATGCCAGGTAGGGCCACCCAAGACTGAAAGGTCATGGTGGAGAGTTCTGACAAAATGTGGTCCACTGGAGAAGGGAATGGCAAACCACTTCAGTACTCTTGCCTTGAGAACCCCATGAACAGTATGAAAAGGCAAAGAGATAGGACACTGAAAGATGAACTCCCCAGGTTGGTAGGTGCCCAATATGCTACTGGAGATCAGTGGAGAAACAACTCCAGAAAGAATGAAGAGACAGAGGCAAAGCAAAATCAACACCCAGTTGTGGTTGGGAATGGTGATGGAAGCAAGGTCTGATGCTGTAAAGAGCAATCTTGCATAGGAACCTGGAATGTTAGGTCCATGAATCAAGGCAAATTGGAAGTGGTCAAACAGGAGATCGGAGAAGGTGATGGCACCCCACTCCAGTACTCTTGCCTGGAAAATCCCATGGACAGAGGAGCCTGGTAGGCTGCAGTCCATGGGGTCGCAAACAGTCGTACATGACTGAGCGACTTCACTTTCAATTTTCACTTTCATGCATTGGAGAAGGAAATGGCAACCCACTCCAGTGTTCTTGCCTGGAGAATCCCAGGGATGGGGGAGTCTGGTGGGCTGCCGTCTATGGGGTCGCACAGAGTCGGACACGACTGAAGTGACTTAGCAGCAGCAGCAAACAGGAGATGGCAAGAGTGAACGTCGGCATTCTATGAATCAGCAAACTAAGATGGACTAGAATGGGTGAATTTAACTCAGATGACCATTATATCTACTACTGTAGGCAGGAATCCCTTAGAAGAAATGGAGTAGCCATCATTGTCAGCAAGAGTCTGAAAGGTAGTACTTGGATGCAATCTCAAAAATGACAAAATGATCTCTGTTCTTTTCCTAGGCAAACCATTTAATATCAAAGTAATGCAAGTCTATGCCTCGACAAGTAATGCTGAAGAAGCTGAATTTGAACAGTCCTACGAAAACCTAAAAGGCCTTCTAGAACTAACACCCAAAAAAGATGACATTTTCATTATTGGGGACTGGAATGCAAAAGTAGGAAGTCAAGAAATACCTGGAGTAACAGGCAAATTTGGCCTTGGAATACAGAATGAAGCAGGGCAAAGGCTAAGAGAGTTTTGCCAAGAGAATGCACTGGTCATAGCAAACACCCTCTTCCAACAACACAAGAGAAGACTCTACACATATACATCACCAGATGGTCAATACTGAAATCAGACTGATTATATTCTTTGCAGCCAAAGATGGAGAAGCTCTATACAGTCAGCAAAAACAAGACCGGGAGCTGACTGTGGCTCAGATCATGAACTCCTTATTGCCAAATTCAGACTTAAACTGAAGAAAGTAGGGAAAACCACTAGACCATTCAGGTATGTCCTTAATCAAATCCCTTAAGATTATATAGTGGAAGTGGCAAATAGATTCAAGGGATTAGATCTGATAGACAGAGTGCCTGAAGAACTATGGACGGAGGTTTGTGACATTGTACAGGAGGCAGTGATTAAGACCATCCCTAAGAAAAGGAAATTCATAAAGCCAAAGTGGCTGTCTGAGGAGGCCTTACAAACAGCTGAGAAAAGAAGAGACAGGAAAGGCAAAGGAGAAAAGGAAAGATATAGTCATTTGAATGCAGAGTTCCAAAGAATAGCAAGGGGAGACAAAGCCTTCCTCAGTGATCAATGCGAAGAAGTAGAGGAAAACAACAGAATAGGAAAGACTAGAGATCTCTTTAAGAAAATTAGAGAACCTCGGGAACATTTCATGCAAAGATGTGCTTAATAAAGGACAGAAATGGTATGGACCTACCAGAAGCAGAAGATATTAAGAAGAGGTGGCAAGAATACACAGAAGAACTATACAAAAAAGAACTTAATGACCCAGATAATCATTGGGTCATTGTGATTGTATGTGACTGGTGTGATTACTCACCTAGAGCCAGACATCCAGGAATGAGAAGTCAAGTGGGCCTTAGGAAGCATCACTATGAACAAAGCTAGTGGAGGTGATGGAATTCCAGTTGAGCTATTTCAAATCCTAAAAGATGATGCTGTGAAAGTGCTGCACTCAATATGCCAGCAAAATTGGAAAACTCAGCAGTGGCCTTAGGACTGGAAAAGGTCAGTTTTCATTCCAATCCCAAAGAAAGGCAATGCCAAAGAATGCTCAAACTACCACACCATTGCACTAATCTCACATGCTAGTAAAGTAATGCCCAAAATTCTCCAAGCCAGGCTTCAACAGTACATGAATGGTGAACTTCCAGATGTTCAAGCTGGATTTAGAAACGGCAGGGGAAACAGAGAACAAATTGCAAACATCCATTGGATCATCGAACAAGCAATAGAATTCCAGAAAAACATCAACTTCTGTTTTATTGGCTATGCCAAAGCCCTTGACTGTGTGGACCACAAAAACTCTAGAAAATTCTTCAAGAGATGGGACTACCAGACCACTTGACTTGCCTCCTGAGAAATCTGTATGCAGGTCAAGAAGCAACAGTTAGAACTGGACATGGAACAGACTGGTTCCAAAAAGGAAAAGGAGTATGTCAAGGCTGTATACTGTCACCCTGCTTATTTAACTTCTATGCACAGTACATCATGAGAAATGCCAGATTGGATGAAGCACAAGCTGGAATCAAGGTTACTGGGAGAAATATCAATAATCTCAGATATGCAGATGACACCACCCTTATGGCAGAAAGTGAAGAACTAAAGAGCCTCTTGATGAAAGTGAAAGTAGAGAGTGAAAAAGTTGGCTTAAAACTCAACATTCAGAAAACTAAGATCATGGCATCTGGTCCCATCACTTCATGGCAAATAGATGGGGAAACAATGGAAACAATGTCAGACTTTATTTTTTGGGGCTCCAAAATCATTGCAGATGCTGACTGCAGCCATGAAATTAAAAGATGCTTGCTCCTTGGAAGAAAAGTTATGACTAACCTAGACAGCATATTTAAAAGTAGAGATATTGCTTTGACAACAAAGGTCTATCTAGTCAAGGCTATGGTTTTTCCAGTAGTCATGTATGGATGTGAGCGTTGGACTATAAAGAAAGCTGAGCGCTGAAGAATTGATGCTCTTGAACTGTGGAGTTGGAGAAGACTCTTGAGAGTCCCTTGGACTGCAAGGAGATCCAAGCAGTCCATGCTAAAGGAGATCAGTCCTGAATATTCATTGGAAGGACTGATGCTGAAGCTGAAACTCCAATAAATTGGCCACCTGATGTGAAGAACTGACTCATTGGAAAAGACACTGATGCCGGGAAAGATTGAAGGTGTTATTAGAAGGGGCAACAGAGGATGAGATGGTTGGATGGCATCACCGACTGAATCAATAGACATGAGTTTGGATAAACTCTGGGAGTTGGTGATGGACAGGGAGGCCTGGCGTGCTGAAGTCCCTGGGGTTGCAGAGAGTCGGACATGACTGAGTGACCGAACTCAACTCAACTCATGAAAGATGTTTGTAGTTTTATTCAAGTGGAGAGAAAGAGCCCACATGGGTACATGAAGGCTTCATTTCCCTTGGCCTGTATTTTTCAATTCTCTTCATTTAGTCACAGAAGTAGTTTAGAAATAGTTATAATTTTAACATTTCTTATAAAGTTACTATTATCAGTGATTATATCTGCACACATTGCAGTACTTTGTGTACAATTTTGCTCCAAAGGACAATCCTTAAAAGTTTCTGTGTCATTCACATTTAATAGTGTTGACAAGAGCAGCAGTGAAGGGAAAACATACAAACAAAAGACCTGAAGTCTAAAGACGGTAGCTTTTTATAGTTCTGGATTAAGCCTCCTTGCTATTTATGTAGAGAGATGTGATGAGGGTCATGGTTTAAGGAGTAGCTGTGTTCCTGAAATAACCTTATTCTTTTCACTTTATGCCTCCTTCTGGCAGTCACAGTTGCCTCTATTGTGTGAATCCTAAAAAAAGGTTTATCGTAGTTGCTCTGTGCAAACGACACACTTTAAAATCATATATTTATATATTATTTTCAGCATCAACTCCTACAGTCCATCTGTAAGGTATATTAAAGGTTTTTGCAGCTCTAAGTGGCTTCAATTAAAAGATAATTATAGAAGAAACTTCTTTTCCTAAAGCAACGGTCTAAATATGTACTTTTTGCTTCAGTTCATAACTGCCCACTTTTAAGACAAAAATCACTTCCTAGATGGTGGTCTTAAGTGGTTTACAGATCTATCTGATGTCTCCAGGAAAGATAGAGATCATCCTGCATAAAAAAGAGGGCAGCTCTTTTGTTTTAGTTATGTGAATACTTCTTAAGTTGCTCTATATTTGATACAAAAACACATAATCATCTTAGGCCTAGGAGTTCAAATTTTAAGAGAAAATTGTTTAATGACAACATGATGGGGAGATTTAGCTAAATATTTCCCTGCATAAATTAAAAATGTACTGCCCAGAACTCAGGATGGACAGTATTTGACCACAATGCATCAAGTACCCCAATTTCTTGCCCCAGGAATTTCTGAAATGAGAGAGAAGATGCCATGAATTTGAAGATTGCAAGGTACTATTATGAGAACAAACTGAGTCTTGAAAACGGAGCCAGGTATATATCCACTGCCTCAGTTCAGTTCAGTTCAGTCACTCAGTCATGCCCGACTCTTTGTGACCCCGTGAATTGCAGCAAGCCAGGCCTCCCTGTCCAGCACCAACTCCCGGAGTTCACTCAGACTCACGTCCATAGAGTCGGTGATGCCATCCAGCCATCTCATCCTCTGTCATCCCCTTCTTCTCCTGCCCCCAATCCCTCCCAGCATCAGAGTCTTTTCCAATGAGTCAACTCTTCTCATGAGGTGGCCAAAGTACTGGAGTTTTAGCTTTAGCATCATTCCTTCCAAAGAACACCCAGGACTGATCTCCTTTAGAATGGATTGGTTAGATCTCCCTGCAGTCCAAGGGACTCTCAAGAGTCTTCTCCAACACCACAGTTCAAAAGCATCAATTCTTCGGTGCTCAGCTTTCTTCATAGTCCAACTCTCACATCATACATGACCACTGGAAAAACCATAGCCTTGACTAGATGGACCTTTGTGGGCAAAGTAATGTCTCTGCTTTTGAATATGCTATCTAGGTTGGTCATAACTTTCCTTCCAAGGAGTAAGCATCTTTTAATTTCATGGCTGCAATCACCATCTGCAGTGATTTTGGAGCCCCCAAAAATACAGTCTGACACTGTTTCCACTGTTTCCCCATCTATTTCCCATGAAGTGATGGGACCAGATGCCATGATCTTCGTTTTCTGGATGTTGAGCTTTAAGCCAACTTTTTCACTCTCCTCTTTCACTTTCATCAAGAGGCTTTTATTACTCCATAAAACCCGGACATTTACAAAGTAAGAATAAGAGTACAATAAACTTATCTACTTGTGAAAAAAAAAATTAATAGTCTTAATTTCTAGTGAAAATGAAGAAGCACCATTCCTGGGCAAAGGCTACTGGTAGGTGAAATTTCTTAACACCAAACAAATCTAGAATGATTATTATATTCTGAGCTAGCACTAGGGCCTGTGCATGAGCTGAAAGCACTTTAGTGGTCACAGGCGGGGACCTAGACTTTCAGAGACCTGCCCAGTGGGACGCAGGGCAGTAACTGATCTTCCTTCCTGGAGGCTTTTTCAATTCTGTTTCTGTTACTGGAGTTTCCTAGTTCTAGAGACACTGCATGAGTCAGAATGGGACAGGTTATGCTGTGACAACAACTCCAAAACCTCAGTGCCTAAAAGCAAAGCAATCTATTTCTCAGTCACACTACATACTCAACTCAGATCATCAGAGAGGCTCTGTTTATCCTAGTCACTCCAGGGCTTGGCATGACAGAGGATGAAGGAGTTTGCACTGGCAAGGACATTCTCAGGCCTGGAATAACAAAGGCACCTCCACATACAAGCAGTTGGCTGGAACTAGTCACATGTGTATGCCTAACTTCAAGGGAGTGAAGAAGCACGATCCTTCCATGTGCTTCTAGGGATCACTTCACATAGCATGTCTTGCGATGGTACAGAGCCAGCCAGAACTCACTTCTCTGAATTCATCTACCACAACTGCAACCCTAGGCAAAATCTACTACAGCGCATCTTAAATTTTAATGTGTATATGAATCACAAAGGCAAATTTTCAAAGTGCGGGTCTGGTACAAAGTGCGGGTCTAAGAGTCTGTATTTCTAACAAGCTCCCAGGTGCTGCTTCTACTTGCAGTTTTGGGAAAACATGTTAGTTCTACCACAAGCATTCACTGCACTTGAATCCCAGAAACTCAAGTTTGCTGGAGAAAAGTCACGTCTCTTCTGGCCAGCTGTACCCTGAGTTCTTCATGTAACCTGTGGCAACCCCTAAACCTACTTGTTTCAAACTATCCATAAGGTTTATCACCCTGCCTTCTCGTTTCAGAAAAGGACACAGCGTCAGTTGCATGTGCTCACTCAGCCTTAATAAAGGGCACCGTCCTCACTCTTCTGGATTTTGCAGTGAGCTCCATAGCTTGCCGTCCTGCTCCTTCAGCCTATCTTCAAGAGCCCTACGACCCTCTTTCATTATTGAATCACATCCCTCCTTACTGTCAATGGCTTCCACTGCCCTTAGAATAAAATCCATACTCTCAGCAAAGGTCTTTAAGGCATAGAAAAAAATAATTTTTTCCCTACCTAGTTCTCCAACTTCATCTCATGGCACTCTCTTCTTGCTCACTACCGCTAGCTACTGGATCAAGTTCCACTTCCTTAAAGACCTCAAGGTTTTCCCACGTGCTATTCTCAACAGAGGGCTGCCCAGGTGGCACACGGTAAAGAGTCCACCTGCCAATGCAGGAGAGGGAAGAGATACAGGTTCGATCCCTGGGTCGGGAAGATGCCTTGGAATAGGAGACTGGAACTCCAGTATTGTCTAGAAAATTCCATGGACACTCTCCACAGTAGAATATGCTCATGCCCTGAAAAATTCATTCTCTGCACTCTTAGTATATCTGAATCTATCTCATCTTTCAAGTCACAGTTGTAATGTCATTTTCTCAATGATACATAACGCCTTTCTTATCCCAGTCAGTCCCCAAACTTTATTCCCTATGTTGGCACTTGGTTAAGTTCAGTTCCTGACATCTTGTCGTTTGGAATCATTTTCTCTCTTTTCTGGTCTACTTTATTTTGTATTTGTTGTGTGTGTCACACTCATGTTGCATCCTTACACTGTGCTGCACCTCAATAAAGTTCAATGTGTATTTGTAGAATAACTTATTGGGTAGTTGAATGGATGGATGGACAATTAAATAATAGAGTAGGCTTTCCTTTACAATATTTTCCTTTGGCATCAGCCTAAACAGGCTGTTCTGTACAGGTTTATTCTACTAAATCATTCTGTGGATAAATTTCAAGTCAGTAGATTTCAATCCCTAAAGACTAACTCTAACATTTCTTCATCAAGCCACTAAATTCATAACTGGGGCGAAGCTTCAAATTCTCCTGGGATTTATAGATATGATCAGTAATATGTTATAAGTTTTTAGAAAAGAGGAAATAAAGTATAACTTTAGATATATTTAATTATACATCTATTTAATACACTCCCTTACTATTTCCTAGGAAACGCTATCATATGTGCCTAAAATATTTTTATATTTTATTAATATAATACAGTGACAAATTATTATTTTAGTAGAGTACAGAATATATACAGAGTGTATATTCCTGTACGGCCAATGTATTTGCCACTATAACTAGAAAAAAATATTGATAGATTATAAAAATCATTTTCTTTAGAGCTTCAGAAAGTTATGGAAGAGATAAGTTACTTTTCAGAAAGAAGAGATCCTTTTTGAGATAGGAAAACAATTTCAGCCAGTTTTCTCCCCGCTTTGGAATCTCTGCTAAATTTTGGCAAGAAATGAGGGGCAGGTGCAGCCCAGGCAGAGGCTCTGTAGGGTAGAAAAGAAACTAATGCTTTTTGGTTGCTCAGGGCTGGAGCGCTATAATGGGAATTGGAGGGCCCCTAAAAAGTCTAACTGGGATTTTTCCCAATGAAACATTTGCTGTATCTTTGGAATGTGTAGGAAGCTGAGGAGTAAGGATAAACACTTTTAAAAGGTGGACTGTAGTTTTCTCCATCCTTAAGTATGCCTTTTTCCCCTAGATCTGAAGAAGGAGTCCAGCTTTAAGCAACCAGTTGTCTCCACTCATGATATCTGATGCATTTGAAGTTGCCTGGACAGAAAGCTTGGACCCTCTGAAGGGTAGAGCTGAATCTTCTACAGTTTCTCAGGGCTGATGGGATGGCCACACATAAGCTCTCTGTCTAAAGTGTATAACACACACAGCGGAGAAAGGAGACTAAGGGGATATAGTCTTAAGAAAACTGAGAAACTTCTTGACCCAGATCAATCCTTGGCTGCATTAAAATTTCAGTTCCTCATTATATTTGAATAACCAAAGAAAACAGGAACGCTTTTTGGTTGACCTCAATATCGTCCCCAAATCCTACATTTGTTTTACACAATGCCTGAGATTTAATAAAAAATGATTAGATATGACAGACTATATGACTGATGAAATAAAACAAGGCCTTCACAGATTATTCAAATAATAGATTTTGCTAATAAGAAATGTAAAATGATTGGTTAAAATCTTTTAAAAATAGAGAATAAAAGAAGAAAAAATAAAATCTGTCCATCCTTTGATGGAGAATTCTCATCGAATTGAAATGTTACAAAAGAAAAATAAAAAAACTTAAAATGTATACTACAGACCAGGAGTTAGTGAACTACATACAGCCTGTGGGCCAAAGCCAGCACACTGCCTGTTTTTGTAAGAGTTTTACTGGAACTTAGCCACGTTCACTAATTGTCTATGGTTGTTCTTATGCTACAAAACCAGAGTTGAGTATTTAGAACAGAGACCATATGGAATACAAAGCCTAAAATATTCTCTATCTTGTCCTTGAAATACATTGTAAACTTTGACATATGAATTGCTTAAAATAACAAGATTTAATTAACATCTTCCTTCTGATTTTTTTTTTTTTTTTCCCAGTCAGCTCCCTCAGGGCAGATACCATTCAATAAATGTTAACTATTATCATTTGATGAACACTCAGGAAACTCATAATTTTATTCAAGATCTCATGTTAAAAATTTGGGATTGTGAAGTTGAAGTCAGATAACAAAACCTTAACATGTGGCCTTGAATAAAATTAAAAGCCTTCTGTCCATTTTAAAGGTAGTAATGTTTTTCAACTTTTCCTTGGCATTGTTGGATTATGCAATAATTATCTGAGCTCTGGAAGTGAGGACTCCGACAAACTTGGCAGAAACTTGAAACTTCTTGAAACTTGGCATCAAAAATAGAAAGGCAGTCACATGCTATGTCCTGAGTACTTAAAAGGAGAGAAATAATGTGAACATCCATTTTTTATACATGTAAATAGAAATACATTTATATGAATGCCAAATTAATGTAATTAGTAATAATAATAACATACAGCTACTGAGTGTATTCTGTAGACTGGTAATAACTCCATGTTATTGGCCTTGAGTGAACTTCCCATTGGTATTTTTTTAAGAACTCCCACATGGTTGCAATGTTCAGCCAGGATTAAAAAGCTATTGATCTAACTTCCCCCAGAATTACCCCCATTGTTTGCCGTGTTCCAGCCACATAATACTGCAAACAAAACAAAACAAAACACTGGCAGAACAAATTCTTGTTCTCTCAGGCTCACTCACCTTTATTTAATTAGTGAATATTCAAATATTAAAATCAGGCTAGTTCCCCTGGTTGGCTAGACCATGCTGCTGCTGCTGCTAAGTCGCTTCAGTCATGTCCGACTCTGTGTGACCCCATAGACGGCAGCCCACCAGGCTCCCCCGTCCCTGGGATTCTCCAGGCAAGAACATTGGAGTGGGTTGCCATTTCCTTCTCCAATGCATGAAGTTGAAAAGTGAAAGTGAAGTCACTCAGTCATGTCCGACTCTTCACAACCCCATGGACTGCAGCCAATTTTCCAGGACAGAGTACTGGAGTGGGTTGCCATTGCCTTCTCCAGGCTAGATAATAGCATGAGGTTATTTGTCCCAAAATTACTCACTCAAAAAAAAAAAAAAACAATAAGCAAATGTAAACAAAACTATGGTACCTATTGTTTTCTTCTTTTACTGTAAATAAGCTGTAGTCATAAAATGTATTGTTCTTTTTTAGGCAATGTTATGGATATTTGTGCAATGAGGTGGTAACCAACAAAGTGTGATATGTAAGAAGTTGTGTTGCAATGGAGCAAAATTCACCTGGAAGGCAGGGAAAATATATTTATATAAAGCAAATGTTATGATGTGATTTCTTTTGTATTATGACTCCTACTCAGCTTCTATGAAATGGAAGGATTCAAGCTACCAAGGAATGGTATGGGGAGGGAGGAGGGAGGAGAGTTCAGGATGGGGAACACATGTATACCTGTGGCGGATTCATTTCGATATTTGGCAAAACCAATACAATATTGTAAAGTTTAAAAATAAAATAAAATTAAAAAAAAAAAGACTCAGTGGAGCAAAAGATGATCATAAATAGTTACTAATTTATGCAAATACTGTGCAAATGCAGTAGATTAATTGTTTAATAAAATAAACCATAACAACAACAACAAAAAAGACATGATGAGAAACTCAAAATGCATCAGTGGCCAGTGTGAACCTCTACACTAGTAGTTTTGAAACATCCTCTACAGGACTGTGATCATCTTGGAGTGATAAAGACTGTTACTTTAGATCAGAAGATTAATGCGTAATGTACTTCACTGGAAGAGAGGGAGCAACTGGCAAGACCCCTTTTCCTGGAGTAACCACTACTCCTTAAAAAGAGACCACTAAAAACAAATATAATATATTAACACATACATATGGAATCTAGAAAAATGGTATTGATGAACCTATTTTCAGTGAAGGAATGGAGACACAGATGCAGAGAACAGACTTTTGAACACAGTGCGGAGGGAAAGAGTGGGACGAATGGAGAGAGTAGCATCAACACACATACATACATACACTATCAGATTTAATAGGCATAGCTGCTGAGAAGTTGCGGTGTAGCACAGGGAGCCCAGACTAGCACTCTGTGATGAGCTGAAGGGATGGAAGAAGGGGAGGGGAGGGAGGCTCTGGAGGGAGGGGATGGATGCATAATTATGGCTGTTTTGAGCTGTATGGCAGAAATCAACACAACATGGTAAAAATTAAAATAAAAAAAGGAGTCCACTAAGTTGAGTGATGTGAATTAACACTCTTCCGTCGAGGACCTGAGAGATGTTCCTGCTGGGCAGATGGCAACTTCCAATTCACAGTGACTCCCAATTCACACTGTCCAAGACCTGTGCCAGACCAGAGATCATTGCCTTCTTCGTGGACTTTTCCAGGAGAGATTTGTTACCCCCTTTCTATTTTCACATTTGAGGAATTAGTGGACTAAAATGGACCAGAATGGGCACAATTTAATTCAGATGACCATTACATCTACTACTGTGAGGAAGAATCTCTTAGAAGAAATGGAGTAGCCCTCATAATCAACAAAACAGCCAAAAATGCACTATTTGGGTGCATTATCAAAAACGACAGAATGATGTCTGTTTCCAAGGCAAACCATTCAATATCACAGTAATCCAAGTCTACACCCCAAGCACTAATGCTGAAGAAGCTGAATGGTTCTAAGAAGACCTAAAAGACCTTCTAGAACTAACATAAAAAATGGATGTCCTTTTCATCATAGTGGACTGGATGTGAAAGCAGGAACCCAAGAGATTTCTGGACTAACAGGCAAGTTTTTGGTCTTGAAGTACAAAATGAAGCAGGGCAAAGACTAACAGAGTTTTGCCAAGATAATGCACTGGTCATAGCAAACACCCTCTCCCAACAACACAAGACTCTAAAAATGAACATCACCAGATGGTAAAAACCAAAATCAGACTGAATACATTCTTTGCAGCTGAAGATGGAGAAGCTCCAAAAATGAGCAAAAACAAGACCAGAAGCTGACTATGGCCCAGACAATGAACTCCTTATTGCCAAATTCAGACTTAAATTGAAGAAGATAGGGTAAACCGGGAGACCATTCAGGTATGACCCAAACCAAATCCCTTACGATTATAAAGTGGAAGTAACAAATAGATTCAAGGGATTAGATCTGATAGACAGACACGGAAGTTTGTGACATTGTACAGGAGGCAGTGACCAAAACCATCCCCAAAAGGAGAAATGCCAAAAGGCAAAATGGTTGTCTGAGGAGGCCTTACAAATAGATGAGAAAAGAGGAGACACTAAAGGCAAAAGAGAAAAGGAAAGATATATCCACCTGAATGCAGAGTTCCAAAGAGTAGCAAGGAGAAATAAGAAAGCCTTCCTCAGTGATCAATGCAAAGAAATAGAGTAAAACAACAGAATGGTAAAGACTAAAGACACTTCAAGAAATGGGCTCAATAAAGGACAGAAATGGTATGGACCTAACAGAAGCAGAAGATATTAAGAAGAGTGGCAAGAAAAACGATGGTGTGATCACTCACCTAGAGCCAGACATCCTGGAACGTGAAGTCAAGTGGGCCTTAGGAAGCATCACTACGAACAAAGCCAGTGGAGGTGATGGAACTCCAGGTGAGCTATTTCAAATCCTAAAAGATGATGGTGCTGCACTCAATATGCCAGCAAATTTGGAAAACTCAGCAGTGGCCACAGGACTGGAAAAGGTCAGTTTTCATTCCAATCCCAAAGAAAGGCAATGCCAAAGAATGTTCAAACTCCTGCACAAATGCACTCGTCTCACATTCTAGCAAAGTAATGCTCAAAATTCTCCAAGCCAGGCTTCAACAGTATGTGAACCGAGAAATTCCAGATGTTCAAGATTTGGAAAAGGCAGAGGAACCAGAGATCAAATTGCCAACATCCGCTGGATCATCAAAAAAGCAAGAGAGTTCCAGAAAAACATCTACTTCCACTTCACTGACTACGCTAAAGCTGTTGACTGTGTGGATCACAACAAACTGTGGAAATTCTTCAAGAGATGGTAATACCAGACCACCATACCTCCGTCCTGAGAAATATGTATACAGGTCTAGAAGCAACAGTTAAAACCAGACATGGAACAACAGACTGGTTCCAAATTGGGAAAGGAGTACGTAAGGCTGTATACCGTCACCCTGCTTATTTAACTTCTATGCAGAATACATCATGAGAAATGCCAAGCTGGATGAAGCACAAGCTGGAATCAAGATTGCCGGGAGAAATACAAATAATTTCAGATATGCAGATGACACCACCCTTATGGCAGAAAGTGAGGAGGAAGTAAAGAGCCTCTTGATGAAAGTGAAAGAAGAGAGTGAAAAAGCTGACTTAAAACTCAACATTCAAAAAATGAAGATCAGTACTTAAAAAATTACCCCTTTATGAAATAAATGATCTTTGATGAACATTGAAAAAAAAAAAAATGAAGATCATGGCATGTGGTCCCATCACTTCATAGCAAATAGATGGGGAAACAATGGAAAGGGTGACAGACTTTATTTTCTTGGGCTCCAAAATCACTGAAGATGCTGACTGCAGCCATGAAATTAAAATACACTTGCTTCTTGGAAGAAAAGCTATGACAAACCTGTA
Source organism: Bos javanicus (assembly GCF_032452875.1). Lineage (NCBI taxonomy): Eukaryota > Metazoa > Chordata > Mammalia > Artiodactyla > Bovidae > Bos > Bos javanicus. Next base: position 7,843,518 of record NC_083876.1, on the reverse strand, counting down.
TTTACTCACTGTTAAATGACAGCATATTAAAAAGCAGAGACATTACTTTGCCAACAAAGGTCTGTCTAATCAAAGCTATCGTTTTTCCAGTAGTCATGTATGGATGTGAGAGTCGGACTATCAGGAAAGCTGAGGGCCGAAGAATTGATGCTTTTGAACTGTGGTGTTGAAGAAGACTTTTTAGAGTACCTCGGACTGCAAGGAGATCCAACCAGTCCATCCTAAAGGAGATCAGTCCTGGGTGTTCATTGGTGGGACCGATGCTGAAACTCTAATACTTTGGCCACCTGATGTGAAGAACTGACTCATCTGAAAAGACCCTGATGCTGGGAAAGATTGAAGGCAGGAGGAGAAGGGAACGACAGAGGATGAGATGGTTGGATGGCCTCAACCACTCAATGGACATGAGTCTGTGCAAGCTCCAGGAGTTGGTGATCACAGGGAAGCTTGGCAGGCCGCAGTCCATGGTTCACAAAGATTTGGACACAACTGAGCGAATGAACTGAACTTCTGTTTTCACAACTCTGTGTTGTGTGCTTATCGTGTGTAATAAACTGAGGGACTAGTGAACAGAGTGTCAGCACTGTTGGGTGAATCTCCCACCTTCCTTCCCCTGGGCCCTCGAGATCCAGCAAGTCCATTCTCCCCCTCAGCCTCCCTGCCTCTGTCGTGCTCTATCTCCCCTGACTTCCCATTCCATCCATCTCCATCATTCTCTCTCTCCTAATAAACAGTCATAAATGTAGAGCAAAACAGAATAAACAAAGTCCTTAAACCACAAATCAAGCTCCTTGACATCCCTTCCCACAAAGTCAACCTTTTCGTGACTAGACAGATTATTGCTCCAGCCTCTGTATTTATTCACTGTTAAATGACAGCTTGAAAAATAGAAAGCAGAGGTTATAAGGCAGAATGACTTTAAAGGAAACATTTATACCAATTCTTTCCATTTCTGTGAATATAGAAGAATATCTGTGAGCTTTTTCAGTCCCCCATCACACACTCCTCTCCATGGAAGAAGTGACTTTTCTGCCTGATGAATTTATGAGATGGCATTGGCATGTCTGATTCAACTCCTTTTGTTCTAGAGCTGCTAGTTCTATGTCATCTGCCGTTTCAGGTGTGTAAGTATGAACTCGAATGTGAATAAAACAGAGTGAGAGGGAGAGAATGAGAGAGAGAAATAGAGAGAGAGGAAGAGAGAGAAAGAGTCATCTTGATTGTTCAGTTGTAAGAAAGACTAAACGATCTGTTTAATTTGGGGGGTGGGGAACTGGCCCACTTGGCCCACAATATCACCCATTTTCTCCAAATCATTTAATAAGTTAAAAAAAAACTTAATGTATTCTTAATGTCCCTGGCCCCTGTACCTAGTTCTCAATAGGTTCTGAAGTTATTTCTTTCTTGCTGGGTATAAATTCAAAAAATTCAAAAAATATCCCAGAGTATGAAATTAAATATTACAATATGGAAAAAAAAAACCCTGAATTGTACAAAACTCCCACTACATTAAACACTCTATTCCTTTATTCTCACTTTTTAAAATGTGTTCATTTGTCACTTTTTTAATAAGCAGCAGTTGGATCACAGTGTTCAGTTTTGTATCTTACAAAGTTTCCAAAAAGACTTCATGAAGTTGAGCTTATTGAAATTCTTCTTCAATGACCAAATTATTTCATAAAGTAAAATTGTAAAGCCCTCCACATTTCTAGATGGTTTTGGACTAGGAAAATTGCAGGTGAGGGATAATCCTATTAATTTCATGTGGTTAAAATTCACAAACATGAAATTTTGTGTATCACCTTCTTAGAACTCTCCAGCTGGCACATCCCCTTTCTGATAAGAAAAGGTGCAGTCATTTATGGAATATCTAGAACAATTTAGCACTGTGTTGAACACTAGAGAAATAAAGCTTAATAGAAATGATTTCTGTCCTCAAAGAATTCAATAAACGTTCAATATGACAGATGAGTAAGTTCCTATTTTTAACTAATTAATGATTCCTTTTTACCTCAACTGGTTTATAAGAGGTCAAAGAATGCACTCAACTAATGTTTGTTGACAATATGTCATTTCAAACTTAGTCTTCATATAACTTTATAAAATGGGTATATAAAATATTGTAATCTATGTATGTGTACATATATTGTGATCTATATGTGAAAAGTTGGAAAATACAGGTCTACTTATTTTAAATAAGTCTCTGCAGTGGGTGACAATTAACATTTAATGAGTTTCACAAATGTAGAGCAGCAAGAAATTAAATACCCCAAGAGAAATAGGACATTAAATTGTGAACCAACAAACTCTACTAGAAGAGAAGGTGCAGAATCATCAAAAGCAATTTCAGAAGTCTGGGGAATTAGAACTATTCTACATTGAAGTACTACCTAGCTTTGCTACTCAAAGTATGTGAAACCATAAGCGTACAAGCATGCAAAGAAAAGGATTTAATTCCCATCTCCAACTGACCTTTGAGAGTACATATGATGAGCTCCATGTTTTAGGTAAACACTCTTTAAGGCATCCTTCAGTGCTATACTTCCCTGAATTTGTAAAGGAGAAGACCATGGTCCCCAGGGAAGTACTAGATGAGTGTTTGTATGCATGTATAACTGTATGTATGTTTCTGTATGTGCATATAAACCAAATTCATGTGCAAAAATATATATGACATCAATCCTATCCACCTATCTATCCATTCAGTTATCCACCTGCCTGCCTTTCTATCTATCCATTCATCTGTATTTGTCCATAATTTTTTCACATGTACATTTCAAGTTAACTTAAGCTCTAAATTTTACTCTTAATTTTAACTCAACGCATTTTCTGTACCTGTAGATATTAATACCTCATAGTTACATAGCACATTGCAAACATCTCACATACAGTATTTCATCTACTCTTACTCAAAACCTCCAGAGATGCTAAGACGATGCTATCAATTTCATCTTGCATAGCAAACCAAGACTTGAGTGAGATCACATGACTTTTCCAAAGGACATGCAATCAGAAAATGGTGCCTATAGCACCAGATTCTAGGGCAGAGGATTTCAAATCAAAGACTCAGAAGGGAGCATGACTTCCAGAAAGAAGGTTAAGCTTTGGAACAATTACACCTGGGATGCAGCTTTCACTCTTGCCTCACTTAGCTGGACTGCTCCCAGGATCTTCAATTTCTTTCCATGTGACTAAGGCAGGGATGCCCATATTGCAGACGGTGGTGGGGACTGGAATTAATCTGTGAAAGTGCCCAGCGCAGTTTGCTTTGGTTGTCTGTGGGAGCTGAATGCCCTGAGGCTATTTCTTATCCTGCAAAAGCGTGCACTTGATTTCTGCCTGCAAGTGAGCAGGGGCACAGACACATGGGCTGTCCAATCACTAACTGAATGATTTCTATGTGACTCACAACATGAGACCATCTCTCCTATTTCACAGTGAGTTTCTATTTCTCTCCATTAGCAGATGACCTGCACTCACAGAAGGCAAGTACATTTAAGTATTATTATATAAAATGATGAATTTAAAAAGCAAACATTTTACACAAAGTGATATTATTCATTCTTAACAAATTTATAAGGCTTGATCTACGATTTACTTAATCAATACAATTATTCTCATTTATTACCAAGAATAAATAAGAACTAAACATGAATATTAAGATTAAGTAGACAAAGTATCATGTCTAAAATTATGAGAAAATAAAATTCATTTAAAATTAAATTCACAATTTGTATGGAAATACAAAAAACCTCGAATAGCCAAAGCTATCCTGAGAAAGAAGAATGGAACTGGAGGAATCAACCTGCCTGACTTTAGGCTCTACTACAAAGCCATAGTCATCAAGACAATATGGTACTGGCACAAAGACAGAAATATAGATCAATGGAACAAAATAGAAAGCCCGGAGATTAATCCATGCACATATGGACACCTTATCTTTGACAAAGGAGGCAAGAATATACAATGGATTAAAGACAATCTCTTTAACAAGTGGTGCTGGGAAAACTGGTCAACCGCTTGTAAAAGAATGAAACTAGACCACTTTCTAACACCATACACAAAAATAAACTCAAAATGGATTGAAGATCTAAATGTAAGACCAGAAACTATAAAACTCCTAGAGGAGAACAAAGGCAAAACACTCTCTGACATTCATCACAGCAGGATCCTCTATGACCCACCTCCCAGAATATTGGAAATAAAAGCAAAAATAAACAAATGGGACCTAATTAAACTTAAAAGCTTCTGCACAACAAAGGAAACTATAAGCAAGGTGAAAAGACAGCCTTCAGAATGGGAGAAAATAATAGCAAATGAAGCAACCGACAAACAACTAATCTCAAAAATATATAAGCAACTCCTACAGCTCAATTCCAGAAAAATAAATGACCCAATCAAAAAATAGGCCAAAGAACTAAACAGACATTTCTCCAAAGAAGACATACAGATGGCTAACAAACACATGAAAAGATGCTCAACATCACTCATTATCAGAGAAATGCAAATCAAAACCACTATGAGGTACCATTTCACGCCAGTCAGAATGGCTGCGATCCAAAAGTCTACAAGCAATAAATGCGGGAGAGGATGTGGAGAAAAGGGAACCCTCTTACACTGTTGGTGGGAATGCAAACTAGTACAGCCACTATGGAGAACAGTGTGGAGATTCCTTAAAAAACTGGAAATAGAACTGCCTTATGATCCAGCAATCCCACTGCTGGGCATACACACTGAGGAAACCAGAATTGAAAGAGACACGTGTACCCCAGTGTTCATTGCAGCACTGTTTATAATAGCCAGGACATGGAAGCACCCTAGATGTCCATCAGCAGATGAATGGATAAGAAAGCTGTGGTACATATACACAATGGAGTATTATTCAGACATTAAAAAGAATACATTTGAATCAGTTCTAATAAGGTGGATGAAACTGGAGCCTATTATACAGAGTGAAGTAAGCCAGAAAGAAAAACACCAATATAGTATACTAACATATATATATGGAATTTAAAAAGATGGTAATGATAACCCATGAGACAGCAAAAGAGACACCGATGTATAGAAGAGTCTTTTGGACTCTGTGGGAGAGGGAGAGGGTAGGATGATTTGGGAGAATGGCATTGAAATATGCATAATATCGTATATGAAACGAGTCGCCAGTCCAGATTCGATGCACGATACTGGATGCTTGGGCCTGGTGCACTGGGATGACCCAGAGGGATGGTATGGGGAGGGAGGATGGAGGAGGGCTCAGGATGGGGAACACATGTATGCCTGTGGGGATTCATTTAGATATATGGCAGAACCAATACAATATTATAAAGTTTAAAAATAAAATAAAATTAAAAAAAATTAAATTCATAAGAAAGTCCTTGGTTATACTTAATTCTGAAACATTTTAATTTTGACACAAGTAAAGCTCAGTGAGGTCGAATATCACCAAATACTTATATGCACATAAGTATATATTATTAAATATATGTATTTGTGTATAATTGTATTAATGTGTATATATATAATATCATGTAGGTATATACACATATGTGTGCTGTGCTTAGTGGCTCAGTCATGTTTGACTCTTTACAACCCCATGTACTGTAGCCCGCCTGGCTCCTCTATCCATGAGGATTCTCCAGGCAAGAATACAGGAGTGGGTTGCCATGCCCTCCTCCAGGGGATCTTCCCAACCCAGGAACTGAACCTAGGTCTCCCACATTGCAGGCAGATTCTTTACCATCCAAGCCACCAGGGAAGCCCATGTAGGTGTATACATAATAGGTGTATACATAAATGTATATACACACAACAACAGAAATAAGGCTCTAGGTAGCCAAATAAATCATCAGTTTGATTACTGATTTGGAAAGTAAACATACTAAACAGCATTTGGTTTTCAGATATTTTAAAAATGTGCTTTTTTGGTTTTCTGATAATGAGTCAAATACATTCACTTCATTAACAAGGGTTCTACAAGCTATTTCTCCATCCACGAATGAGAATGTTCTTTAGTTTTTGGTTTTTTTAAATTATGTTTACTTGTGAGCAACAGTAAGAAAATGAAAGAAAATATAAGCACAACAAAACTTCAGGGCTCTTAACTGCACAGCACCCCTCCAATGTTGGGTTCTCCAAGGCTCCACCTTGTACTTGGTTCTGAGCCCCGTAATGTGTGTTCACACAGGAAGCTTTCTCGACTGTCAGGCTGAATGACAACAGTCTCCGAAAATGACAATGACTTGCACTAGTAAAAAACCTAGCAACACTTAACTGTGCTCAAAATATTCATACAGCATATTCTGAATAATTCAATGATGTGTGGGAGGAGAGGGGCTATTTCTGGAAATTTGTCCCATGTCATCTTTTGTGAGCAACTAATTTTCTCTGATAAAATAACACTGTCTTTTTGTTTTGTTTTTGGTGTCTTAATGTCAAAATGCAGTGAAATTTTTGATACCTATATGACACAGCTTTATTATTTCCTGAGTACTAAAATATTAAAGAATTTAATTTTAATTTTAAAATGTATGGTATTTTGAAATAAGTCTTATGCACTAGGTAACTGATTTGTGCCAGTCATGATATATAGTTTAACTCATATAGATAAACCCAAGTAACAGATTTTATTCAGGACTTTTTCCCCAATAGACAAGGAATCTATTCATTAATATAGCAGGATCCAAGCAGGATCCATAAAATCCCAAACCCTTGAAATAAAACAGTTTAGCACTGATTTATAAAAGTTAGCTTTTTAGCACAGACTTTTTTACTTCAGGTGTTATTTTCAGAGATTTTATCAATTTGACTATATAGCAGCAGACTAAACTCTCACACAGAGATCATTAACAGGAATTAAACAGAGCAAGTACTAAAGCTGGCTTTGCACCTACTGAATGCTGCAAGTGTCTGTACTCATTTGATATGCATCTTGCAAAGCTCGGCTGTTCCCAGAAGGCCACTCCGTGAAGACTGAGCGAGCAGCGTCTGCTAGCGGTGCCTGCGAGTCACAAAAACAGAGAGCTTTACGACAGGGAGGCTTGGAGGCAGGCTGAAAACCTGGGTTTGTACATTTTCACGCTCTAAACATGCAAGTAGATTGTTCCCTTTGATTATTTTCACAATGCATATTACTCACACTGAGAAACCATTGAATAAGCAAAATTTTCCAGATCTCTTCATAGGCTCCACTTAGGAAATCCTTTACTAAAATTGCTTTATTAACTGCTTATTAGACAGACTTAGTTTTAGATATAGGACAAAACACAACAGAAGAACACAGCAGGCTGCTGTTGGTGGGTGGTCATTGTCTGGGTTTGAGGGTCATCCTATATTACCTGTGGCATTCATTGGGCACTGATTGAAGGCAAAGTCGCCTGCCGGAGTCCTCTTCCACACCATCGACATCAGATAATCCTCTGGGCATATTTCATAAGGTGCTGCAATTTAAAACAAAGGGACTTTAACACCCATGGTGTTTATTTTTTAAATGCTGGCAATAAACAATCCTGAAATGCAGCTCTCTGACTGAAGAGAGCTCTCTTAATTTAAGTGTGGTGTTTATTGAAATGTTAGAGATGTCTTCAGAAACAAAACACCACTAGCCTTCATTTCATTCCCTACAAAATCCTCACAGGAAAAAAGCACTTTCCAAAGAAAGCTTAGGCTTAAAAAAAAAAAAAAAAAGTCATTTGACTAGTCAAGGCTATGGTTTTTTCTGTGGTCATGTATGGATGTGAGAGTTGGACTGTGAAGAAGGCTGAGCGCTGAAGAATTGATGCTTTTGAACTGTGGTGTTGGAGAAGACTCTTGAGAGTCCCTTAGACTGCAAGGAGATCCAACCAGTCCATTCTAAAGGAGATCAGCCCTGGGATTTCTTTGGAAGGAATGATAGTAAAGCTGAAACTCCAGTACTTTGGCCACCTCATGCAAAGAGTTGACTCATTGGAAAAGACTCTGATGCTGGGAAGGATTGGGGGCAGGAGGAGAAGGGGACGACAGAGGATGAGATGGCTGGGTGGGATCACTGACTTGATGGACATGAGTCTGAGTGAACTCCGGGAGTTGGTGATGGACAGGGAGGCCTGGCGTGCTGCGATTCATGGGGTCGCAAAGAATCAGACACGACTGAGCGACTGATCTGATCTGATCTGATCTGATTGTGGGGAAGAGAGCAAACTAACCAAGATGGCGTGCTCAGGCTCTCTCACTCCACGTTTTGTAAATAATGACTATGTAACAGTTGAGCTCCTTTATAGCACTGCCCATGCATGTCACGAGTTACCCGCTCAGTCACAGGCTACTTTGTGAGGTTTGCCTGTATATGCTTCACCTGGAAAAGCCCAGAAGGGTTGTGTGTGGTTATGCTGTGTTATGTATGTCTGCTGCTGTGGCTGTCGTGTCAGTCAGGAGAGAATAAACGTGTCTGCAGTTCCTATGGATCCTCGCATTTTCTTCCAGCCTCTTAGCTCACGTCTTGCCTACCATGGGTTCAGTGAACAGTGTGAACAGTGAGATGATGACATGAACAGGATCAACAATACAATTGATGTAGTCAACAGGAAACCCAGCTGGTAGAGGAGCCTGAGGCTCCACAGAAGAGGCGGCAGGATATCCAGCAGGTAGAAGAGCTGGAGACTCCACTGGGTGGAGGGAGCCAGCGGCCCCCACTTAGCATGTCTACCATGTGGCCACGATCCTTTCGGCATGGGTTCCAGTAGGAGACTGGGAGGCAGTGGACGGTTCACCGGATAGCACTGAAAAGGTGAACAAGGCAGCAAAGGCTGCTGCTGGCACCGTGGGACACATTTTCTTGACTACCCTGCAGGTGAATATGGATAGTACTCCCCATGAGGCTGCATCAGTGTGCAATGTGCAGTCACTTGGAAGAACTAGAGCAACATATATTGGCGTTAGAGCAAGAACCCGGTGGCCCTGAAGAACCCAGCATCTCTGACAGCAAGGCGGTAAGTGATGGTGATAATTAATGCTATGAGACCATGGATCCCACTTGGCAACAAGGCCTGTTGTGCAGCAGAAGGTGAAACATGAGCAGCCTATGGCCCGGGGTGGGCATCCTCAAGGGGCCCCAGATGTGACTGAGTTCACAACATACTGACCATATACTCAGGCGGAGTTGGTCGACTTGGTACACCATTTCGGCAAAGGCGAGGGGAACCCTTGGCAGTATGGCTCTTGAGACGTTGGGACACAGGTGGACAGTATCCTGTGTTCTGGGGATGGGGCAGAACAGCTGGCATCTATCACCATTCACCCCTCGTCGAGACAGCAGAATGCTAGGCGGCTCGCGGCTCACGCAGGGGGCACCTAACCTAGTGCACACCCTCATGGAATGGATTAACACTGCCATCTGCACCTTGTGGGTGAACGTGGGAGAGCCCCAGCATACCGGAAGTAAACGGTGTAACTATGCCGTGTTGACCCAAGTGGTGAGAAACCTGGGCATGAGGCAGTGGATATGTAACCCAGATGCCTGAGGTCCAGATGATGAGCGTTTTACTGGCGGCACTCCAGACGCCATTTGAACAGTGCCCATTGACCTCTTCTGGATCCCTGACTTCTATTCCCGCACCCTGTGTGGGGCGCCCCATCTACGAGGTGAACTCTATGGTGGCTAGTTTGGGAGAAGAGGGATGGCGTGCCAAATGCCATTTTGAACAGTGCCCGCTGACCTCTTCTGGATCACTGACTGCTATTCCTGCACCCTGTGTGGGGGGTCCCATCTACGAGGTGACCTCCATAGTGGCTAGGTTGGGAGCAGTGGAGGGATGGCGTGCCAGACGCCATTTTGCAAGTGTGAAGACCCTGAAGGGGGCCTGAGCTAGCAGGGCTTCCATCAGGTATGCAGATGCCAACGTGGGCTGATTTGTGCCGAGGCATACCGTAAGGGCTGTGTCCTATGGTGTATAATGTAAATTTAGGCTGTGTGTTCCATGCTGTAGATTCAGTAGAACAGCTCTATTGCTAATCCTGTTGGGGCCGCCAACTGTCTCTCTGTTCACACTGCTGAAAGCAAGGCATGAGCTAAGAGGCTGGAAAGTCTCTCCCCACAACAGTGTATAAAGGCTGTGTCCATGATGTGCTACTAACCTCTGACACTCTTGCAGATTTACAACACTGTGAAAGCATTTGGAATCTTGTGGGTGAGCTGTGAATGCCCTCCTCGAAGGGGTAGGCCTGGCGCCTGTGGGGTTTTCTGAGTCCTTAATAAAAAAAACCCATGGGGTAGAGTTGCCCCTTTGGAGGCGTTCCTGCAATTTCACAAGGACAGATGGTGGACTGGACTTGGCCATGCAAGATAAAGGCACTCCACATATGGTGGGTGGTTCTTCTAGCCCCATGAGGGCAAGGACTGCAACATGAGTTCCAGGCGATACCTGGCATTGGGTTTTGCTATGTATTGCGGATGTAACTGTTTGTTGTTGTAGCTAATGCTGCTGCAAGAGGTAAATCCAAGGGTCAGTGTCACTCACCAAGGGAATATCACATCAGATGGACTGCATGTAGAATGTAAGGTGAGGGAGCTTGAAGAAGTGGACTGTGGGGAGAGGGCAAATAAGCCAAGATGGTGTGGTCAGGCTCTTTTGCCCCATGTTTTATAAATAATGAGATGCATTTGTAACCGCTGAGCGCCTTTATAGCAGTGCGCATGTGCGTCAGGAGGTTTAGGCTACAGCTGAGCTCGCTTAAAGCACTGCGCATGTGCATCACGAGTTACCACTTGGTCACGAGCTACTTTATGTTCACCTGTATATGCTTCACCTAGAAAAGCCCGGAAGGGTTCTGTGCGGTTATGTTGTATTATGTTATGTCTGTTGCTAAGACTGCTATTCCAGCTGGGAGAGAATAAATGTGTCTGCAGTTCCTACAGTTCCTCGCATTTTCTTCCAGCCTCTTAGCTCGCGCCTTGCCTACCGTGAGTTCAGTGAACGGTGTGAACAGCGGGACAATTACTGTCATGAACAGTATCCGCAATACACCTAAAAACTGAACATTATATCATATTCAGATGTATAAATAGTCTTTCCAATACTCATCATTATTCATAAAGTTCTGGGATGTTACAAAATAAAATGATTTCTAATAAACTGAAAGTCATATCAGAATTATTAACTGTACGTGTCAACAGTAAATAAACATAAAGGACAAAACATATAACTTTGTTTTTCTTCATATAAGAGCAATAATGGCAATCACACTACATCATATAAAAATAAATGAATTATTTTCTTTTCCTTCAAAAGCTCAATTTGATTACTAAGCCAAGAAAGATAAAGGGAATTTCAAGAATAACAGATGCATACTAGAAATGATAGAATCTGTGAAAGAAAAAAAGCATATGTTGTACTAAACCTGACACCTTACTCCTAGAAAGAGCAATTGCCACTTTTCCAGACACACCTACTGTTCTGCTCCCACACAGCACTGACATTTATATGTTCATATATTTATCCTCACAACTTGCCTGGGATGTTACGTCCTTTCTATCTTACACATAAAGGTGTGTCTGGCACAGAGATGGCGTCCAATGTTGAATGAATACATGAATGCCTATATATGAGTGCGATACCTGTGAGAAATTTCTTGTTCTGGGGACAATATACTATATAAGTCATTCACAATAAACTATTGAGAAAACTGTATGCAGGTCAGGAAGTAACGGTTAGAACTGAACATGGAACAACAGACTGGTTCCAAACAGGAAAAGGAGTTCGTCAAGGCTGTATATTATCACCCTGCTTATTTAACTTATATGCAGAGTACATCATGAGAAATGCTGGACTGGAGGAAGCACAAGCTGGAATCAAGATTGCTGGGAGAAATATCAATAACCTCAGATATGCAGATGACACCACCCTTATGGCAGAAAGTGAAGAGGAACTCAAAAGCCTCTTGATGAAAGTCAAAGTGGAGAGTGAAAAATCTGGCTTAAAGCTCAACATTCAGAAACCAAGACCATCCATGGCATCTGGTCCCATCACTTCATGGCAAATAGATGGGGAAAGAGTGGCTGACTTTATTTTTGGGGGCTCCAAAATCACTGCAGATGGTGATTGCAGCCATGAAATTAAAAGACGCTTACTCTCTGGAAGGAAAGTTATGACCAACCTAGATAGCATATTAAAAAGCAGAGACATTACTTTGTAACAAAGGTCCATCTAGTCAAGGCTATGGTTTTTCCAGTTGTCATGTATAGATGTGAGAGTTGGACTGTAAAGAAAACAGCACTGAAGAATTGATGCTTTTGAACTGTGGTGTTGGAGAAGACTCTTGAGAGTCCCTTGGACTGCAAGGAGATCCAACCAGTCCATCCTAAGGGAGATCAGTCCTGGGTGTTCATTGGTGGGACTGATGTTGAAGCTAAAACTCCAATACTTTGGCCACCTAATGTGAACAGCTGACTCATTTGAAAAGACCTTGGTGCTGGGAAAGATTGAGAGTAGGAGGAGAAGGGGCCGACAGAGGATAAGACGGTTGGATGGCATCACTGACTCGATGGACATGGGTTTGGGTGGACTCTGGGAGTTGGTGATGGACAGGGAGGTCTGACATGCTGCGGTTCATGGGGTCGCAGACAGTCAGACACGACTGAGTGACTGAACTGAACTGAATCTAGATACTAATTCTACTTCGGAGTTTAGGAGATCGTTAGGACCTATTAGAGTTGTTAGTAGATTAAGAATGCACTTTATTTGTCATCTTGAAATAATACTTTCTTGAAATAATAATTCACTGAGATGAGTGGTTTAAATGTGGGCATTTAGAACTGAGAGTTACACTGAAGAGCACCTAATCTATCTCCTTGTTCTTTATGGTTGGGGCACCAAGGTCCCCAAAGAAGAGGCTTGTCTAAATGATGGGACTGGTAGAGGTATCAGCAGGACTGATTCTGGAACTCTGACTCATGCACATCTTCTCTGCTACCTTGATAATCTCCCTCATATTGAGTTTATATGTGTGTGTATAACATATATATATAATCTAGATTCTCATTAAAACCCGCAGGCATCTGTCTCTGAGTCATGGAATCTTTGTTTGGCGGGTGGTTTAGCCGTTGATCCAACCTTCACCAGCCCCATATTCATAAATGCCCTGTCCTCACCCACCAATGATCTCCTAACAGCCAAACCCAACACACTTACCTTGGTCATCACTCTCAGAACCTTATGCATGGCACTTGTTCCTTTGACATCTCCCTCCTACCTGGAAACACTTTCTTTAAGATCTTAGAAGGCTCTTTTCTCTCAAGCATTTGTACCATTCTTTCTCCCTGTCTCATTCACTGCATTTTTGCAGAATCATCGACCCCTTACATTTTTCTTATGTTAAAAGCTTTCCTTAGACAATTTCAAACTATTAATAACAGTAACATTATTGAGCCCTTACTAACCGTCTTACATGAACGGACTCATTTAATTTCCTCAACAACTTTATAGGATAGAGACTATTAGCTGCATTGATCAAATGGGAAAACATGCTCAGAGAGGTGAATTTATTTTTTATTCCAAATATAGATGTATTTATTACATGTAAGATGCAGGATATAAAGTGCTTCTATTCTTTAGCATCTTTCCTCTTCAATGCAATTTTTTTTCTTTTATTTTAAATTCATTTTAATTGGAGGCTATTTACTTTATAATATTGTAGTAGTTTTTGCCATACATTGACATGAATGTTCAGTCCAATTTTTATACCACATCAATAAAGTTATCTCTAAAATAGAGAGTAATCCCATAACGTGCTGCATGAAATTTCCCATGGTTTTCCAGTCATCTGACAGGATAAAAATAACTGTTCTGGCTGTGACAGAAAAGGCCCTTCCAGCAAGCCCTAACCCACTCTCCAATTGCAATTCATTATTTATTCTCCCATGAACCAGCCAGCCACACAGAATCGTAATCCTCCAGATACTCCATACAAATTCACATTTCCTTGACTTTGCAGAAGCTATATCCTCCACTTAAAATACTCACGTCCCTCCTTGATTTTTGTTAATATTCCTGTTTATCTTTAAAACACATCTTAAACTGTGGATCCTCTGGGAAGCCTCCTCAGTACCTCAGTCACTGGATGTGCAAGTATTATAGCTCTTCTCACAGTGGACGGAAAGCATCTGGTTACATTTGTAAACCTTCTCAACTCCAAAATTTTGCCTTTTAGGAGACTAATTATGTTTTATTTATCTTTCACCTGCTGTAATGAACTGTTATGATGTCTAGCATGTAGTAAAGATTCAAAATATGTTTGTTGAGTAAATCAGTTTTACTGAGGAAACAATATAAGACTAATGTCATACAGTAGAACTTTCCGCAATGATAAAGGAGAATTTCACTGTCCAGTATGGTGGCTTCTAGTCAATGTGGCCACTGAGCACTTGGAGTTTGGCAAGTAAGACTGAGAACTGAGTTTTAAATATATCTAATTTTTATTAATGTAAGTTAAAATTTTAATATCTACCCTCCTGGACAATACAGTAACAGATGATAATTGTGTTTCTGTAAATGTCAACCCAAACTACTATAGAACATGAAAAGGAAAATTATGTGTTAAAATGCACAGAATGCATCTATTTTAAGAAAGCTATAGCAGTGATCAATCTAACATTATCATGACGTTTGACTATTCTTTTTGCTTATCTATATACCCAGCTTCTGCTCAACATCACCTAATTAACTCTTCCTTTGTAATCTTTCACTTCACTTGTACCTTTTTACTATTTTCAAACCCAAATTTCCATCTGTTCCATTGATGAAATTTGAAATACATTTCATGAATCTTGTTGCTATAGCTTTCAGTTTTCTTTCCTGATTCAGTCTTGACATAAGTCAATGATAGAGCCATCTGCACCCTGATTTCTTCATTTCCAGGTAAGGTTTCTGAAAGTTTCTCACATCCATTGTTATTCCCAAGAGCGTCCTGCCCCAGTCCACCTTGGGAGTAAGAAAATCTGGCAATTACAAGTACCCACCGATAGCTCAGATGGTAAAGAATCTGCCTGCAAAGTGGGAGACCTGGGTTCGATCCCTCGGTTGGGAAGATCCCCTGGAGAAGGGAAAGGCTACCCACTCCAGTATTCTTGCCTGAAGACTTTCACTTTCCCCACTAGATGGCAAGAGTGGGCCAACAGGGTGAAACAGTTACCCAGCTCACACCTGGAACTGATGAAGTTCAAAATCAAGGTGGGCTAGGATCAGTGCTCAATTTTTTAAAAAGGTACATTACTTGGGGGAAACTTCTCTCCATAAAAGTGCAACGCTGAGCGATTTAAGGAGCATCAGTTACAAGGCTCTACAGCCTTGCTCCTTCTTCAGCTCCTCCGCTTCCACTCTCACTGCCCCCTGGAGACTTCTCCAGCTTCAGGAGGACCCCACTCTAGAGCCTGTGCACCTCTTCTTTCTGCCCAGAACACCGCCCAGCTTCCTTCCCTAAACCTCCTCCTGGCTCCTCTCCACTGCCTTCAAGCTCCTCTGTAACCTGTCTTCTCAGAGACAGCCTGCCTGCCTGCCCTACATATCCAGTCCTTCCTCTGCCCTTGTGTTCTCCAAGACACTCCTAACCACATACATCTGCATGATTTTCTGCTTTATATATTATTTTTTGCCTCCTCCTGGTAGAATGTGAGCACCATGAGGAAAAGGATTTTTGTTTCATCCTTAGGACACATAGCATTTACAGGTCTGCTAAAAGATAGTGGAAAACTACTCCCTGGTAGCTCAGTTGGTAAAGAATCCGCCTGCAATGCAGGGGACCCCAGTTTGATTCCTGGGTCTGGAAGATCCACTGGAGTAGGGATAGGCTACCCACTCCAGTATTCTTGGGCTTCTCTTGTGGCTCAGCTGGTAAACAATCTGCCTGCAAAGCGGGAGATCTGGGTTCGATCCCTGGGTTGGGACGATCCCCTGGAGAAGGGAAAGGCTACCCACTCCAGTATTCTGGCCTGGAGAACTCCATGGACTCTGTAGTCCATGGGGTCACAAAGAGTTGGAAACTACTGATCGACTTTCACTTTCACGACTACACACACATGTATTTTTAACCCAAAGCTACCAAATATGCTCAAAAGGTCTATTTTCCCATTACTCTAGTGCCTAAGATGACAGAGAATACAGATGATTTTGCAAAGTACTGAGGACTCTGTGTATGTGTGTGTGTGAAATAGGTCAGTAGTAAATAATAAATTTCATTTAGAACCAATAAGAGTGAGCAGTTAGTTACTACACTTTTCCTAAAAATTAGCCAAAATGGGTTTCCATGGTACTGGATAATTACAAAAATTGATCTTGTATGGCTGTGCCTGACTTGGTAAGAGTCCCGGGGACCCTATTCAAAATCCTCTGATATGATCTGCATATAGTCTAACTGGTTAAAGAAAAAGCTGATTAAAAAGCTATTTTTCCAACCACACCACTCAAGTAAGTACTAATTCCCATTTGCCTATGACAATCACAAGGGGGTACTTCAGCCAATTCAAAAACAAAAACAAAAAAAAATCACAGTAACTTTATAAACCCAGAGAAGTCAACAAACTTTGTTCTCTGCCCTGCAAATTCATGAAGCTTAGCATTCATCATGCTTTTTGTACTGAGTTTCTACTCAGCACACAAGTGATAAGAAAGGAAGATGCCAGGGGAATCAGAGATTCAAAGTTGCAAATAGGTCCAGGATTCTCAGCTTTTTAGAAGGAATGTCGAATCCCTCAGCTGTTTTAAATATTTCATCAAAAGTTATTTGACATCTTTGAAGATTAAATCTTTAAAAAAAATTAGTTCAGAAAATAGTTCTATTGCGGCTCATACCTAACGCAGAACAGAGTAGACAGTAAAATGACATTTTATTTTCTTCCATCTTAGGTTGATGAAGTTCCCAGGAGTGAGAATCTTTTTGGGGTCGCCTCAGTGGCAGGTATGGAACTCATTCATTCTATAAATATTTGAGCCTCTATCATGCCCCAGTCTCCTTGATAAATACTGCACACACACAAAACCAACCAACTGGGGAGTCTGGGCTGCTCTAGGAGCACATCAGGGGAGGACTTCCTGAAGGATGATCAAGTGGAAGTGTGAAGGACAAGGAAGTGCCAGCCAGTGAGGATGGGGAAGTGTGCCTTGGGAACCCCGTGCAGCAGGATCAGCGGGGAAGGAAGAGCCTGGTCCATCCAAATCTTGGGAAACCTTTCAGGATGGCAAGGAGAACTGGGGATGGTCAGAGAGGGGTTACTGCAGGAGGAGGACAGGGTGAGGTGAAGAGCTAAAATAGGGCTTTGAACTTAAGGGGAGGGACACATATTGTCATGTTTTGAAAGCCGTCCAGGCAGTTTGGAGAGTGGGTCAAGGGAGAGAGACACTGAAGTCAGGCAGGCCTGTGACAATTGAAATGGGGTAACCAGGGAAGTAGGGCTGGGGGATCACAGGAAGTGGCCAGGGAAGTGGGTGGATTCCAACCCCCTTAGGAGGATGGCAGGCTCTGCTCCACAGCTCATGTGGGAGGTGAGGACGAGAGAGAGAGCAAAGATGGAACTCGGGTTTCCGGGAAGAATGTCTGGTGTGCTCTGCCCTGAGTTACAGAACACAGGGAGGATGCGGCTTAGGAGAGATGCTGAAAATAGTTTTGATGTGGAGTTACCTAAGCACATCCTGGCATCAAAAAGCTGGCTGGTGCATTAAACTAAAGTGCAGGAGAGAAAGAAAAGCTGGAAATAGAGATTTGTGTTATTTTTTTTTTCTGTTTAATGCTACCTGGGTGCATTTTGTAAATTATGAAATATATAATTAGTTCAGGCCACGGTTCTGTGCTCAAAATAAAAAACATATTATTGTGTAGCAATGTGAACCATTTGCTTTTTTATGCCTCAGCAAAATGGAACCACGACTCCGTTTTATCAGCTGAAAAATCCCACTGTTTACTCTCACTAGTGTAAAGATATAAAAACCCATCTGTAAGATACAACTGTACTTGAAGGCACAAGTACACAGTTAGCATGCTCCCTTAAAACAAGGTAGCAATTACCTAGTGATTAGCTGTTAATCTGTCTATTCAAACTGATTTTCTGTCTCTTAAAAATAGCAAAAATTATACAGGACTTAAATCAATTTGATGTGGAAAATTAGTTTTCCCCACTTATGCTAGAATTTCAGCATTAAAGAGAAATTGATTCTACACTGCAGAGCTGCATGCAGAAAACAGAAGAAAAAATATGCATGATGCATGACCCCACATTTCAAATCTGACTTGCTGCCAACTCTCTAATTCTAATGTTTCAGGAACCCCCTATCCTGGGGGTGCAGAGGTAAATGAGATCGATTCTGCCTTTGTGCTCACACTGCTCTAATTCAGCAGCGGAACCAACACATATGAAGACTTCATGGTGCTGCTAAGGTATGAGGGAAGAAGAGGGGTATTTATCAAATATGTTTCTTAAGAGCCTTCCTTATATGGAGAATGACTATTATCAGTCTCAAGCTGATACACCGTCACAACAGCAATATTTACACACCCCTATGAATCAGGCAGTCTTCCAAGTGCATTAAATATTTTTAATTCAACTAACTCTCATAACAACCTTCAAAGTGGCTGCAGTTATTTCGTCTCTGTGATCATGGGGAAAATAAGGCCGAGAGAAATCGCTCTGTGAGGAGGTAGTAGACCTCAGTCCATCAAACAGCTCTTTCAGCCTATACCACTTAGAAGTCTGACTTTTTAACTTGTTGAACTTGTCTCTAACAAAGACACAATATTTGTATTGATAGTGATTAATTAATCCCCAGTCCTCCCCCTGGGAATGGAGGAGAATGTAAGTCGATATGAGGCCAGACTCCATCCTCCTTCCTGATACTTCCCTGATCCAGATATTACACAGCTGTATGTGTGTGCACAGAGTAGCTCTGAGCATGGAGACAGGCAGTGAAAAAGCACCTCTGCTACAGAGGATATGTGTCCTTGAGGCACACAATTCACCTCAAACGGGTTCCGGTGACACCCCAGTTCTTCCTGCACCAGGACTGTACAACCATGTGCTCTGCATAAACCATTCTTCCTTGTCCACAACAGCTGGCTAATTGCCCTATGTTTCTCTTTTATTTTGGTTGAAACAAGAGTTGGGTAAGGGAATGTGAAATGCATTACCTGTATTTTTGTTATGAGCAGATTTCAGAAATAATCCCTCCTTACTTATGAAGTGTGAATACAATAAAATCCTGCAATCTTATTAAGGGGATATTGCAACTTGCAACAGTGTGGCTGAGGGTGAGAACCATTTTCCATTCTTTGCTAGTTTTGTCACTTGTATTTACTTACTTATACTCAAGGCCAGTGCAGCCTACTGGGTCCTCCGCAGCATTGCCACCAACACCTGGGAGCTTGTTAGAAATGCAGATTCCCAGGCCTAGACCAGACCTACTGAATCAGAACCTTGGGACAGGACCGGCCCATGAATCTCCATCTTAACAAACTCTCTGGGTGATTATTCTGTCCACTAAAGTTTGAGGTGCATGTATCTTTTTGAATTATAGCTTTGTTTGGATATATGCACAGGAGTGGGATTGCTGGATCATGTGGTAGCTCTATTTTTATTTGTTTTGAGGAACCTCTGTACTGTGTTCCACAGTGGGTGCACCAATTTACATTCCCACCAACAATGTGGAAGGGTTCTCTCTTCTTCACACCCTCTCCACCATTTGTTATTTTTAGTAATAGTATTTTTAACTATGGCCATTTTGGTGTAAGGTGGTATCTCACTGTAGCTTTGATTTGCATTTCTTTAATAATTAGTGATGTTGAGCATCTTGTCATATGCCTGCTGGCCATCTGTATGTCTTCTTTGAAGAAACATCTATTTAAGTCTTCTGCTCATTTTCTGATTGGGTTGTATTTTTTTGTTATTGAGTTGTATAAGCTGTTTGAACATTTTTGAAATTAAGCCCTTGCCTCCTTTGTTGAATACTAATTGTCCATAGGTGTATGGGTTTATTTCCAGGCTCTCTATTCTGTTCCATTGATCCATATGTCTGTTTTTGTGTCTATATCATGTTGTTTTGATTACTGTGGACTTGTAGTATTATCTGAATTCTAGGAGGGTTATGCCACCTGTTTTTAAATTTTTCCTCAGGATTGTTTTGGCAATTCTGGGTCTTTTAAAGTCCCATATACATTTTAGGATTATTTGTTCTAGTCCTGTGAAAAAATGCCATGGTAATTTGATAGGAATGCATTAAATCTATAGATTGCTTTGGGTAGTATGGTCATTTAACAATATTAATTCTTCCAGTCTAAGAGCATGGGATATCTTTCCATTTCTTTGAATCATCTTCAATTTCCTTTATTAATATTTTATAGTTCTTAGCATATTTTTTCACCTCCTAGGTCAGGTTTATTACTAAGTGTTTTTTGATGCAATTTTTTTTAAGAATTTCTGTTTTTCTTTTTTTGTTTTAATATAAATTTATTTATTTTAATTGGAGTCTAATTACTTTACAATATTGTATTGGTTTTGCCATATATTGACATGAATCCACCACAGGTGTACACGTGTTCCCCATCCTGAACCCCCCTCCCACCTCCCTCCCCATACCATCCCTCTGGGTCATCCCAGTGCATCAGCCCCGAGCATCTTGTATCATGCTTGATGCAATTTTAAAAGGCATTTGTCAACTAAAGTTTGAGGAGCACAGCTCTGGACAATTCAGAGAGGCACTCAGAGAAAATAAAAACTCAAAAAATGCAAGTATGGTGATATTTTCTTCCTACTAAAAGAAAGTTAGTCAGAAACCAAATAAGTGGCTCTGAATATCTAGAGTTCAGAATCACAATAACTGCTCCATCTCTGTTTAAGTTGCTATTACAAAGATTTTCTCAGCACATTCCACCTGCAAGCTTTGCTCATCATTTGTAGACAAAGCAATGGTGACTCCAAGAAGAACATTTTATATATAAATTAAGTGTAACATCTGCCTGTGAATGGCAGGTTCCAAGTTCCAATTTAGCAACCACTGACTAAAGATTCATGGATCCTAGAACTGGGCTCTGGGTAGAGCAAGCCCTTCCCTGGAACAGAGCAGAGAGGCCTTGTGAAGCCTAGGCTAACACAGGTGAATCCAGGGGAAAATTGGGGGAGAAAAAAACAACCAAACAAAAGACTAAAAATAGTACGTTTTCACATTGTAGCAATATAACAAAATTATTCCACTAGTTTAAGCCAAAAAGCTTGGGTATATAACGAGACTGAGATCAGTAAAATCATTATTTGGTGAGTTTGATCAATTTAAAATTTGGGCAACTTAATTATCTCCCCTGTAGCTCTTTTATTTCTTAACTAGCAGTAGTTTTTAAAATAATAATAGTTTTCTCGTTCTCTTTCTTATGAAGACAGGGACATTGATGATGCTCTTTTTAATACTTTTTGTTTATCTATTTACCAGGAAAGAAATATCCTAATCTTGTTAGGAAAATATTTCATATTTTCCATTTTTAGTAGATGTCATAAGAGCTTTTGATTAAATCCAGATAATTAATCGTTATTTTCATTAATTACCCAGAGATGTGCATATATTATACTTTACTTTCTTGACAACAGAGGGTCTCTTGGCAAACTTGATTAATTTGTTTTGTATCCAAATTAAATTAAGCATAAAAATAAATACTAATTTGTTTCCAGCAAGATGAATAAAATTAAGAATGAACAATACTATAAATAGCACTAGAAAAATCAAATTATTTCAAGAGAAACCTTCAGCTTTGACAAAACGAGAAAAAATGACTTAGCAACTGTTAAGATAATTTGAAAGTTTTCTCAATTTATATTGCCAGTGTGCAAATTAGGAGCAATCTAGTGGAAGAAATTAGAAAACCTAGGCTCCTAATTATAAAAGGAATATATACTGACCATACAGAAACAACTGCTCTGAGTTGAAAAGCCAGTATATCGTATAAATAAAGTCCACTGTGGAAAACTAAGTTATTTATTATCCCTGCCTTTTTGAAAAAAATAATCTGGAGATGACATTGATGTGCATGGAAAAGTTAAAGGATAAATAATAAAAGAAACCTACTTTTATTTTGATAAAATTTCTATACAGAGGCAGAAGTATTGTTGAAATTAGTCACATTATAGTCCCATGTTAATGGACAGTGTGATTTGTATGAAGGTGAAAGATAAGGATATATTTTCAAAAGCTTGGTCCATATGATTATCTTTTTACCCCTGTACAAGCATTAATTTGTGAACTGTTTAGCTAACTCAATAATTCATTTTAATTAAAAAATGTTAGTTACATACTTGGAGATGATTTAAATCATAGTTTTGAATAGAGAAAAATGAAAGTATCAAGGTTAATGTCAAAAGTATATATTTATATAATCTAAAAAGTGTTCACAGTTTTATATAATTTTTCAATCTCCCCGAAATCATGAAAGCCAGCAAATAAGCCTAGCAAACAAGGTGTAATATCTTTTTTTGTAAATAGGTATGTAAAATGTTTTCCAAACAGCAGGTGGCAATCTTTATAAATCTGGTTACAAGCAGCACCATCTTCTATCTGTATTTGCAGATGAAAGTCAGTGTTAAAGGACTGGTTAAGAACCTTGGCATGCTCAGACTAGTTTAGATAACTTCAAATATTAAAAAGGGTCTTATTTAATTATGCTTACTGTTCCAGTGAAATTTCTCCCAGGGCAAAATAAATGCCTTTGTTTAATGCTTCTTAATTTTTATGACGCACAGGAGAAATTTCACAGTGCTAATTTGTGTAGATATCCTTCTCAACAGAATCCTCCATGCTGGTTACTTCTTATCATTCAGGATTCATATGGCTTTAAGAATGAACAAAACTAATTTTAGATTTTTTAAAGCTCTACAAAGAACACAACTGACTTATTGTTGCCCTCAGAGTCTAGTTTCTGTTGCTATTATCTCTGAACCATGAAAAGTCTTTAGAATTCTAAATATGGAGAAAAAGAAAGTTTTGATCCCAGATAACTCTTAGAATTCATTGAGTTTTTTCTAAATTGAAGTA
Source organism: Bos javanicus (assembly GCF_032452875.1). Lineage (NCBI taxonomy): Eukaryota > Metazoa > Chordata > Mammalia > Artiodactyla > Bovidae > Bos > Bos javanicus. Next base: position 7,820,494 of record NC_083876.1, on the reverse strand, counting down.
GTCATGTTAGATAAGAGACAGAAATCCATAGTTGTCTGAAAAGGAATCTCAAACAGGTGCAGTCATCACACTCAGCAGGACCAGACAGCCAGAGTTGGCGAGCTTGCCCACAATTAACAATGGCAACATCAACTCTAATTGGGTCTTCGAATCTCTAAGTTCAGAGTTTTATACACAGCAATGAAATCTTAAAATTCCATGCTATTAGCTTTTCTGTCATGTTTACAAAATTTTGCCAATGATATCATTCTAAAATCCTAATTTTCACTTATTTATTGAGTCTTGAGTATTAACAGTGTTTTATGAAATATACACACTCATAGGAAAGAGTCTCTGTTCCACATGAACTTTCAGATATATGTGATTGATAATATGGTCAATTTCTGACCTTTCCTGTATGCTATGCTTATGTGTAAAATCCTCTAATGTAGCAATACTTCCAGGTTTTCTCTATGAATTAAGACCTGATGCTGTCATTTTAAAGTGAGTTCCTCATAGGGATTTCCTTTCACCGTGAGAATGGGGCAGGTAAACCGAGGTGTCCAAGGTCACACATCAGGATGGATTAACAGTGAAATTTACAAGTTTCTGAGTTTCAGTCTTATATTTGTATTTTCTCACGTATCTATTTTCTACTAAATAATCTAAGGCAACTTGTTCTCTCAGTAAACAATATTTCATAAAGATAGTTACAAAAATGATACCCCAAACTATTAGTAATTTTAAACATGTCTACCCATGTTATTGTTCAATATGCCTACTCATTTTGCAGCAAACAATTTAAAAACATACAGAAAACAGTCTATGACACAGAAACAGAGGAAACTTCATACATTAGGGAAAGAAGGGAATCACCATTTATCAACACCAATACTTTAACTGAGGAAACATTATCTTTAACCAACGGCAATATTTTTCATCTTTTTTTTTTTTTTTTTTTTTGAGGGACCAGTGTATGTCCCCGGGGACACTGAGCGCACTCACCAGGACAGCGCTGCTCACTGCATCTTCGCACTTCCTCGCCTGTCCCTTCGCAAGGCTGCCCGGTCACGGCCGCGCCCTGGCAGGTCCTCATCCTTCTCTCCCAGCCTCCGTCACAGGACCTGGAGCAGCCACTCCAATGACCCCATTGATTCCACTGCCCATTGGCTGAAAGAAACACACCACCATGGTCAACAGCAGAAGTGCAGTGCTAACCGCTTTAGGTATTCAAAAATCTGAGGACCACGATTGTTCAGTTTTCATTAGTCTACCACCACAAATAACGTATACACAAATATTTGACTTTCTGGCCAAATTTAGAGCACTGTGATGAACAGAAGCTTCTATAGGTTTGTCAGGATCTGGACAAATGGACACTGAGTTTTAAAAGAGTACAAGTGCAGCTCTAGACTTCATCGATTTACATCAATATTTAGTATAATCTAATTAATTTCATCTAATTTAAGAAGCTGCTGAATTTTGTTGCCTTCTTAATACAACATACAGTAGAATGAGTTTTGGTACAATTGGCTTCATTGAGTAGAAATGTATAATGATCGGTTTATCCCATGACTGTCCTGCATGGCTCTGTCACAGAACTTAATGGCAGGCATCCTTAAAATGCAATCCTCAGGCCTCACCTGTGCACTCGGGGTTGTAACACTCTCTGCTCTCTGCCCAAGGCCCCCTGCACTCCGAGCCCCCGTGTGCAGCTGCAGTGCACAGCCGGCTCCTCTGCTGGGTCCCATTCGAGCAGGTCGCCGAGCACTGGCTCCAGGAGCTCCACTCCTGCCACTGTCCATCGACTGCAAGGCAGAAGCAGAGATGGTATGAGGAGGTTTCCAGGAGACAAGGCTGTACACAAAGTAGACACAGGTCTTTACTGCACTTTTCAGATGCTGCACTTGTGACAAATTAAATTCTTTAGTGACCTTGTGTACAGCAAGTGTATCAGTGCCCTTTTTCCAACGACATTTGCTTCCTGTGCCACATTTTTAGTAACTCTGACAATAATTCAAACTTTTTATGATTATTATATTTGTTATGGTGGTCTATGATCAGTGATCTTTGATGTGAATGTTGTCACTGCCTTGGGGCACCAGGCACATACAAGACAGGGAACTCAACAGATAAGTGTTTTGAATGTGTTCTGACTGCTCCACCCGGCAGCTGATCCCTCATCTCTCTCCCTCTCTTTGAGTCTCCCTATTCTCTGAGACCCAACAGTAATGAAATCAGGCCAATTTGCAGAAGGAAATGGCAACCCACTCCAGTACTCTTGCCTGGAGGATCCCATGGACGGAGGAGCCTGGTAGGCTACAGTCCACGGGGTCGCAAAGACTTGGACACGACTGAGTGACTTCACTTTCACTTTCAAAGGCCTCTAAGCGTTCAAGTGAAAGGAAGAGTCATACATTTCTCACTTGAAATCAAATCCCAGAAATTAATAAGCTCAGTAAGGAAGGTGTGTTGAAAGCTGAGGCAGGCCAAAAGTCAGACCTCGTGACAGTCAGCCAAGTTGTGGATGTAAAGGAAACTCTTAAAGGAAATTAAATGTGCTACTCTTGTGCACACTGGAATGAACAAAGCCTTCCTGCTTATACAGAGAAAGTTTGACCGGTCTGGAGAGAAGATCCACACCACCATACCATTCCCATATGCAGAAGTCTCATCCAGACATAACAGGGCCCTGAAGTGAAGTTGCCCAGTCGTGTCTGACTCTCTGTGACCCCTTGGACTGCAGCCTACCAGGCTCCTTTGTCCATGGAGTTTTCCAGGCGAGAGTACTGGAGTGGGTTGCCATTTCCTTCTCCAGGGGATCGTCCCGATCCTGGGATTGAACCCAGGTCTCCCACATTGCAGGCAGACACTTTACCCTCTGAGCCACCAGGGAAGCCCAAACTCCCTTCCATTCTATGAGGGCTGAGAGAGGTGAGGAAGCTGCAGATGAAAAGTCTGAAGCCGGCAGAGACGGGCTCATGAAGTTGAAGTAAAGAAGCTGTCTCCCTAACATCAAAGTGCAAGGTGCAGCAACAAGTGCTGATGTAGAAGCTGAAGCTAGTTATCCAGAAGATGTGGCTCAGATAATTCATGAGGGTGGCTACCCTAAACAACAGATTTTCACTGTATACAAATAGCCTTTGATTGGAAGAAGATGCTGTCTAAGACTTTCATATTTGGAGAGGAGAAGTAAATGCCCAGATTCAATACTTCAAAGGACATGCTGACACTCTTGTTAGGGGCTAATGTAGCTTTAAACTTGAAGCCAGTTCTCATTCACCATTCTGAAAATCCTAGGGCCCTTAAAGTATGCTAAATCTTCTCTCTGTGTGTTCTATTAATGGAACAACAAAGCCTGCATGACAGGACATCTGTTTACAACATGGTTTACTGAATATTTTAAGCCCACTGTTGACCTACTGCTCAGAAAAAAGATTTTTTTTCAAAACATTACTGCTTATTGACAATGCACTTGGTTACCCAAGAACTCTGATGGAGACAATGAGACTAATGTTGCTTTTTCATGCCCGCTAACATAATGTCCATTCTTATGGATGGAGATCAAGGAGATATTTTGACCTTTAAGTCCTATTATTTAAGAAACACATTTTGTAAGCCTATAGGCACCAGATATAGTGATTCCTCTGATGGATCTGGGCAGTGAAGAAGAAACCTTCTGGAAAGGATTCACGATTCTAGATGCCATTAAGAATATTCATGATTCACAGGAAGTGCTCCAAACACTAACAGAAGTTTACAGGAAACTGACTGCAATCTTCATTGACTTGAAGGGGTTCGAGACTTAAGTGGAGGAAGTAACTGCAGATGTGGAAACAGCAAGAGAATTGGAATTATACGGGGAGCATTAAGATGTGACTGCTGCTGCTACTGCTAAGTTGCTTCAGCCGTGTCCGACTCTGTGCGACCCCATAGACGGCAGCCCACTAGGCTCCCCTGTCCCTGGGATTCTCCAGGCAAGAACACTGGAGCGGGTTTCCATTTCCTTCTCCAATGCATGAAAGTGAAAAGTGAAAGGGAAGTCGCTCAGTCATGTCCAACTCTTAGCGACCCCATGGACTGCAGCCTACCAGGCTCCTCTGTCCATGGGATTTTCCAGGCAAGAATACTGGAGTGGGTTTCTATTGCCTTCTCCCAAGATGTGACTGAATTACTGCAATTTCATGATAAAATTTGCAGGGTTGAGGAATTAGTTGTTATATATAAGTAAAGAAAGTTTCTTGAAGTGTAATCTACTCCTGGTGAAGATGCTGTGAAGATTATTGAATGACAACAAAGGATTTAGAATATGACATAAACGAAGTTGATAAAGCAGAATAAAAGTTTGAGAGGACTGACATCAATCTTGAACGTAGTTTTATTATAGGCAAAATGCTATCAAACAGGATTACATGCTACAGAAAAATATTTCATGAAATGAAGAATCAGCCAACGTGGGAACTTTTCTGTCTCATTTTAAGAAATCCACTTCCATCTGAGCCCTCAACAACAACCACCTTGACCAGTCAGTAGCCACCAACATGTGGGCAAGACCCTCTACCAACAAAAAGATTACAATTTCCTGAAGGCTCAGATGGTGGTTGGCATTTTTTAGCAATAAAGTATTTTAAAATTAAGGTACGTACATTGTTTTTAAGACATAATGTTATTATGACACACTTAAGAGAATACAGTATAATGTAAACATAATTTTTATGTGCACTGGGGAACCAAAAAATTGGTATGACTTACTTGATTGTGATATTCCCTTTATTGAGGTGATCTCGAACTGAACCTGTGATATTTCTGAGGTGTGCCTATACAAGGGTAAACCAACCTTGAAGATGAAGGCCAACCAAGACACTCTACATGAATCCAATTAGATGCTACTACCCTCCAAACAACTATTACCTCATTCTTCATTTCTATTTACTTTTATGTGTCTATTATTTCATTTATTGATTTATTTCTTCAAATATATTTATTGACCACTTAAAAAGACAAGACCTTGATTTTGGAGATGGGGACAGGTAGCAATGAATATAATAAATAATGATAATTACAGAGCTCATATTTTAGAAAAGGACTCCCCAGAACAAGTTGAACAGTTAGTTACATGCCACATAAGTTAATTCTATAGCATTGCTGCAAAGGATGATTTCAAGACAGAGTGAGACAAGAGTTTTCAGGGACTTGGGAGTCTTCCCTGACAAAGCAAGTTTTCAAGTGCACTTGAAGGATAATAGGAAGTGCCTAAGAAAGCGCTTATTCCATGAAGATACAGAGGTGCTAGGCGGGACTGAATAAGGGGCATTGTGAGCATCACCCAGACAGCCAGGTGAATAACTACCAGGGAGGTCAGGGAAGAGATAGGGGCCAGATTTCAAACTTTTTGTAACCATGTTAAGGATTTTAGCTCTTTGCTCTGATCGTTAAGCAGCCATTGGAGAATTTCAACGGGACTCGGATCGTATCTGGCGCAGGAAAGCAGAGGAGGGTCTGAGCTGGAGGAGGAAACCTGCCAGGGTGGCATCCTGGGGAGATGAGGGATACAAGGGAAGGGCCCTGAGCAGAGAGGGGGCCAAGGGGACTACCCAGGTGTCCAGGCTGGGATAGAATACAGATGGCTGAGCCTTTCTTTGGAAGTTCAAATTGAGATGCATTTATTTATTCACTAATTCAAATGACTACTGAGAATCTTTCAGTCACCAGACACTGATAGGTGTTACAAGAAATACTAGAATTTGAATTCCAACCCCTCAAAAATCTTTTAGAACTCACCAAAGGAATTACTCTATGCACACAAATAAGTAAATAAATAATGAAAAGCAATACCAATTTAACACAACAATAAAAACACTCAGAAAACTCATCACATCTACTAGTGGGTAACTGTGTTAGACTACTATCGTAAGATTTGGATGGTTTAGACAAAGGAGAAGCGTTCATGAAGGTATAATCCCATAGGCCACAAATGAAAAGTGAGCAAAGGAACCAGGCAAAATATTTACCTGAAGGCAATAACTAGCATATAAGTGTTAAAAATGCACCAGGATATTACTGTCCACTTTTTTCCAATGTAATTCCATTGCTTTTCATCTATTTCATAAATCCGAAGTTATAAACTAATGCTTCTGTGAAGACCCACCCTGGCAGAATAGGAATGAGTACTTTCAACCTAATTTCAGATTGTGCAGGGAGCTATTTAAAAGAAAGTTATTTAATATGTATCTAGTGGTACTGTGTGATTTAAAAAATCATAAAAGGCCAATTTAATCATCCCATTCATGTCATTAAGCATCTCACTTTTAGCACCTGACACAGTCTTATTGACTATATAATCCATTTGCCAGACAAAAAAGAAGTCTAGTGAATCCATTTCCTCTAGATGTTGGCTTTGAAGATGAGTGTGTTTTCCATTTCAGAAGTTTGCTTTTCTAAGATAACACTTATTAAGTCTGCATTCGGAGGAGAGAGGTTTTTAAAAAATAAGATTCATACCTGCACTGTAGATACCACCTATTTGGCCAAAAAATGTACAGGTATTCAACTTACTGAGAACATTCAGAAAGCAACACAGAAACAAAGATGAATTAAGTGATACCAATCAGTTTAGTGCTAAGTGACTAGAATAAAGGAATATCTGCTATCCTTAAGAATTCTGCTTTAAAGTAAAAAATTTAGTAGTTTTTAGGAACGTAACAGTTGTACACTCACTACAAAGAAGAAAGGGTAAGTGTCTACAGCTAGGAAGATGTACATTTAGGAATGAGTGAGATAGACAAAGAGTAGATAATTCAGCAGGGGGCTATATTATGGGTGAGGAGAGAAAGTATCTTGCTGAAGACATCTTAGACGTATTAGAAAAACAGATTATTTGCGAAGTGTTTTGCTCATGAGAAGTTTTTTTGAAAGACTGCATAATCATTGTAAAATTTTTTTTAAACATTTTTAATCCATACATTTGTAATATTATCTCAGTCTTTCTGTAAAAGTACACATTTTATGTTGTGGCTGGAGTTCAAGAACGAGTTAAATTAGATATTTGAGGGAATTTTGAACTTTGACACCACTATAAACATCAGCAAAACATACACTTTACAGGAAGTTTTGTTTATAAGTCAGTTACAGAAAACAAATAATAATGAAAATGTATCAAGTGTAACTTTTCGATGTTTTATTTTACACTGAGAACTAGAAGTCTCTTTTTGTGAATATTCCCTGTCCATTATGACAGAATGGCTGTGGCAAAGTAACTGATTATATACTTTCTTAAAAAGAAGAAAAGACCAATATTCCCTTAATGTGTTATATAGTGTGTTAAGTCAAATTCCCATTTCCAGTGGGAAAATGGAAAATTAAGAAGTTAGAAAGAGAGGGGTATGTGAATTTAATTTAAAGAATTAGATAATTGACCAATTGTATACAAAAGAATTTCTTTTAGTGTCAAATGTGGAACATTTATTTTGTCATCTTGGAATTAAAAAAAAAAAAATCATTGATTATGTTCTAAGGTGGCGGAAAAGGTCACTTTTCATTCCAATTCCAAAGAAGGGCAATGCCAAAGAATGTTCAAACTACTGCACAATTGCACCCATTTCACTGGCTAGCAAAGGAATGCTCAAAATCCTTCAAGTTAGGCTTAAACAGTATTTGAATTGAGAACTTCTAGATGTACAAGCTAGATTTAGAAAAGGAAGAGGAACCAGAGATCAAATTGCAAATATCTGCTGGATCACCGAAAAAGCTAGAGAATTAAAAAAAAAAATCTGCTTCATTCACAATGCTAAAATCTTTGACTGTGTAGATCACAACAAACTGAGGAATATTCTTAGAGATAGGAATACCAGACCACCTTACCTGTCTCCTGTGTGCAGGTCAAGAAGCAACAATTACAACTGTACATGGAAAAATGGACTGGTTCAAAATTGGGAAAGAAGTATGTCAAGGCTTATATTGTCACCCTGCTCATTTAACTTATATGTAGAGTACATCATGCAAAATGCCAGGATGGATGAAGCACAAGTTGGAATCAAGATTGGCAGGAGAAATATCAACAACCTCACATATGCAGATGACACCACCCTTATAGCAGAAAGTGAAGAGGAACTAAAGAACCCCTTGATGAAGGTAAAAGAAGAGAGTGAAAAAGCTGGCTTAAAACTCAGCATTCAAAAAATGAAGATCATGGAATCTGGAATCCAGTCCTATCACTTCATGGCAAATAGATGGGGAAACAATGCAAACAGTGACAGACTTTATTTATTTTCTTGTCCTCCAAAATCATTGCAGATGGTGATTGCAGCCATTAAAGACACAAACTCCTTGGAAGAAAAGCAATGGCAAACCTAGTCAGTGTGTTAAAAAGCAGAGACATGACTTTGCCCACAAAGGTCCATATAGGCAAAGCTATGGTTTTCCAGTGGTCATGTATGGATGTGAGAGTTGGACTGTAAAGAAAGCTGAGCACCGAAGAATTGATGCTTTTGAACTGTGGTGTTGGAGAAGACTCTTGAGAGTCCCTTGGACTGCAAGGAGATCCAACCAGTCCATTCTGAAGGAGATTAGCCCTGAGATATCTTTGGAAGGAACGATGCTAAAGCTGAAACTCCACTACTTTGGCCACCTCATGCGAAGAGTTGACTCCTTGGAAAAGACTCTGATGCTGGGAGGGATTGGGGGCAGGAGGAGAAAGGGACGACAGAGGATGAGATGGCTGGATGGCATGACTGACTCAATGGACGTGAGTCTGAGTGAACTCCGGGAGTTGGTGATGGACAGGGAGGCCTGGCGTGCTGGGATTCATGGGGTCGCAAAGAGTCAGACACGACTGAGCGACTGAACTGAACTGCTATATATAAAACAGATAAGCAAGAAGTTCCTACTGTATAGCAAAGGAAACTATACTTTCCTGGTGGCTCAGTGGTATGAATCTGTCTGCCAATGCAGGAGACACGAGACACAATGTGGGTTAGTTCTCTGGGTCAGGAAGATGTCCTGGAGTAGGAAATGGCAACCTGCTTCAGTTTTCTTGCCTGGGAAATCCCATGGTCAGAGGAGCCTGGCAGGCTACAGTTCACAGGGTCACAAAAGAGTTGGGCATGACTTAGTGAGGAAACAACAATCACAATAATAACGGACAAGAGGGAAGAATCTGAAAAAACACTGGTACATATGTACATATAACTGAATCACTTGCTGTACTCCTGAAGTAAACTAAATCAACTATACTCCAATAAAACTTTTTTTAAGAAAAGAGTATCACAATATCATGAAAATATCTGAACCAAGAAGAAAAAAAGAAACGTCTTTCTGAAATGGTAGTGTTATTTCACTAAATGAAAAAAAAAAGTTGGTTTCTGAGAGGTGGAAATTAAGAGCTCTGTTTTGGACATTTAAGCATTTCCCAATCCGACCTGTACATTACACTTCAGGGATAAATGGTGAGATACTTGAAAACCAATTATCATATGATACACCTTAGGTTTTTGTTTCATAACCACTTAGCTAAGTACCACACAAGCCATGAAGAGACTTTTTTCTTCTTATCTGATGCTTGCTGGAGAATCCGAAGCAGGGCTGATGCTGCCTCTCCCAGCTGCATTTAGGTTTGCTCTTCACCCGGGCGAGCTCAGACCAGAGACCATCAAAGCACTCCCCACCCCATCTCCACCTACTCAGGTGGGACTGTCCTACACACTTACAGGGAGAACCCCAGACTCTGAAAACCCATGAGTGTGAAAACACCTCAAAGCTTTCTTTCTAGAAATCTGTGCTTGCTGCTGCTGCTGCAAGTCGCTTCAGTCATGTCCGACTCTGTGTGACCCCATGGACAGCAGCCCATCATTTTCCCCTGCCCACAGGATTCTCCAGGCAAGAACACTGGAGTGGGTTGCCATTTCCTTCTCAAAAATCTTGCCTATTGCAAGCTAATTAGGATCTTGTCGTTCTGTCAGAAAAGTCTTCCTGATGATTTGGGGAAATGTAAATAATCCAACAGACTGGTTCCAAACAGGAAAAGGAGTACATCAAGGCTGCATATTGTCATCCTGCTTATTTAATTTATATGCAGAGTACATCATGAGAAATGCTGGGCTGGAAGAAACACAAGCTGGAATCAAGATTGCAGGGAGAAATATCAATAACCTCAGATATGCAGATGACACCACCCTTATGGCAGAAAGTGAAGAGGAACTAAAAAGCCTCTTGATGAAAGTGAAAGTGGAGAGTGAAAAAGTTGGCTTAAAGCTCAACATTCAGAAAACGAAGATCATGGCATCCGGTCGCATCACTTCATGGGAAATGGATGGGGAAACAGTGGAAACAGAGTCAGACTTTATTTTTTGGGGCTCCAAAATCACTGCAGATGGTGATTGCAGCAAAGAAATTAAAAGACACTTACTCCTTGGAAGGAAAGTTATGACCAACCTAGATAGCATATTCAAAAGCAGAGACATTACTTTGCCCACTAAGGTCTGTCTAGTCAAGGCTATAGTTTTTCCAGTGGTCATGTATGGATGTGAGAGTTGGACTGTGAAGAAAGCTGAGTACCAAAGAATTGATGCTTTTGAACTGTGGTGCTGGAGAAGATTCTTGCGAGTCCCTTGGACTGCAAGGAGATCCACCCAGTCCACCCTAAAGGAGACCAGTCCTGGGTGTTCATTGGAAGGGCTGATGCTGAGGCTGAAACTCCAATACTTTGGCCACCTCATGCGAAGAGTTGACTCATTGGAAAAGACTCTGATGCTGGGAGGGATTGGGGGCAGGAGGAGAAGGGGACAATAGAGGATGAGATGGCTGGATGGTATCACCAACTCGATGCACATGAGTCTGGGTGAACTCCGGGCTTGGTGATGGACAGGAAGGCCTGGCGTGCTGAGATTCATTGGGTTGCAAAGAGTCAGACACGACTGAGCAACTGAACTGAACTGAAACAATCCAAAACAGGCTTCCGAGGTGGCACTCATGGTCCAAAATCCACCTGCCAATGCAGGAGACACAGTGGCCTGGGTTCAATCCCTGGATGGGGCGGATCCCCTGGAGAAGGAAATGGGAACCTACTCTAGTATTCTTGCCTGCAGAATCCTATGGACAGAGGAGCCTGGTGGACTGCAGTCCACGGGGTCGCATAGAGTCAGACATGCCTGAAGCGACTTAGCACGCAGGCATGCATGCAGACATTCCAAAACTGATCTTGCAGGCTGTGGATGCCCTCCTGAGAATCCACACTGTGCACAATACTGGATGCTTGGGGCTAGTGCACTGGGACGACCCAGAGGGATGGTATGGGGAGGGAGGAGGGAGAAGGGTTCAGGATGGGGAACACATGTATACCTGTGGCGGATTCATTTCGATATTTGGCAAAACTAATACAATTATGTAAAGTTTAAAAATAAAATTAAAAAAAAAAAAAAAGCTGGACCAAAAAAAAAAAAAAAAGAATCCACACTGTGACTGGCCTCCTTCTCCTAGACTCATGGACAACTGTGCTGATGAAGACGCACTATGCTCTGCCCTCCTGTAACCCACAGTCTGAGCGGCTGTGGTGGAGACAGATGATGGTAAACAAGGAAACAAAGGAGAAACAACAGTCTCATCTGGAAGAGTTCTGAAGGCAGAATGACCACAGAAGAGCTGAGTTCCCATCACTAGGAGGAGCCAGAGACCTGAGCTCCGTGGAGGGCTCCACCCAAGGGGGGCTTGGGGGCAGGAAGGCTTTGTGCATTTCAGGAAAGAGATGAGTCTGGGGCTCATGAAGAGGGCGACACAGCAGGAGGTGGGTCCTGAGGGCAACAGAAGACAGATCTTGGGGGTTCCAGTAGGTACAGGACCAATAAGCTGAAATGCCACGAGAGGACTTGATAGTTGTGAAGAGACGTGGCGTCATTCATATTTGAGCCCTTCTATTTTGTGGATTTGTGCAGACTGGGTTGCACAGGGGCAGGAATTGGTGTGGCAGATGTTAGTGGACTAGACTACAGCCCAGACAGGGGTAAATGGTGGGACCTGTTACTGAACTGGGTTAGAGGAACTTTCAAACAGGTCAGCAGGCATATAGCCCTGAAATAAAAATGTTTATCTGGAACATATTGAACCTGCAGTGCCATTATAGACATAACCCAGGGAATCCTGCATTGAATAAACTTTGTTTAAAGTTGTCTCTCCCAAATTTCCTCCCTCCCTCTTTTCTTCTTATTTTTTCTTTCATGGAACACCATTTGACATCACATTATAAGGCATAATTTCTTCTGTGAAGAGCCAACATTTTCTTGGGCTTTTCATTTTCTCTTCATTTCTATCATCAGCATTTGCAGTTGGGCTTTTTCATTGTCATTTTTCAATTTAAAAACTCCAAATGCCTATCACCTGTGAACCATCACACAGAGGCGTCTAAGGATGGAGAATGGGAGGCCATATTTTAAATCTGGGAAGATGCTAAGATCAGCCAGTCCTACCTTCACAGCAGTACTTCCTTATAAAACAGAGCCACTCTGCAGACACAAAGTTTTTTTTTTTTCAGTAATGTGACACATGAGACATTTTCTGGACACAGAAAAATTAAAATTACCATGTTTAAATTGTTAGATTCCTGGGTTTTACTTTGTTATATAAGCTTCCTTCTGCAGTTGTGTTCACTTGGAAGAAAAATTTGTCTCCCATATGCAGGGAGTTAGTTCCTATGATATATTTTATTTTACTTTATAACTTTAAAATTTTATTGAAGCACAATTGATTTAACTGTTGTGCTAATTTCTTCTTACACCAAAGTGATTCAGTTATACACAGATATACATACTTTATTATATTCTTTTCCATTATGGTTTATTCAAGGATATTGAATATAGTTCCCAGTGACTATGATACATGTTAATGAAAATACTATGCTTCAGTCTATATTCTCATCTTGAGAATAACTAGTGACATTCTAGAACTGGTTGGATAACAATAAACACAAGTTAAAGTCATGAGTATTTTGGACACGAAAACCATCATTTCAACAACTGTTCTGGGTTGATTATTGCTGGCTGATTAAGTTACTGATAGGGAAGAGTTGGGGGACAAAAGCTGCCTTTTAGGCTATCTGACTTAGGAATGGCAAAGTGGGAGAGCCTTGATTTTTATTGAATTGAAAGTTACCCAGAAAATGGGAAAGACTCCTTTGGAATACAAGACTGAAATATGGAAGAACCATATGCTGAAGAGCTTAAACTTATGTTTCCTATCTGCCATTTTTATATAAATGACAAGAGAGGAGACATCAAAATGAAATATGCTTTAAAAAAATAGAATTAAGGATAGTCTTACCAAGTTATCATGGTAAGAGTAAGGATTTAAAAAAGTAAGATGAAGTTAAGATAAAGTTTAAATGAGAAAAATATTAAATAGTAAATGAAAACAATCCAGAATTAACACAGACATAATGATTTTTTTAAAAAATTTCATAAGCTAAGCACTGAAACATCACCAGAATAGTGCTTAAACATCTGAAATGACACAAAATGAATACAATCACCACATAATAGACCAGAAGGTTAAGATTATAAACTACAAATTAATTAAAGACCAGGTTAATGAGGTATCATTTGTGTTGTAAATTATAACGTCCTCATGCTGGGAGATCAGGGACCTCTCAGGTCCTGAGTCAGATAGGGCCAAGTCTCCGCACCTTTCCACTCACTGTCTCCCCAGGAGCTCCCTGCAAAGGGACAGTGGGAGGTCACCCTCTCACAGATGCTGAAGAATGAAAATACTAGCACCGCAGGAGACTGAAGCCTCGTGCTCATGGTAACAGACATTTGGGTCCAGCTCTGTTGCTCAAGACCTACCATCGGGTGGTTCTTTCTTTCTTCTTGGAGTTTATAAGAGTCTGCAAATGTATCTGGAAAGTACAACCAAATCAGATCTCTCTAGAAAGGTTCTGGATCCTAAGGAATGGATTTCTCAAATGCAGGACTGCTCAGTCCCATAGACTGACACTTACGTACCTACTTCTCCTTAGAAAAATCCTGCCCAAAGAATCTCTTTTGAGTATCTGGTTAAGCCTGTCCATAAGAAGCAAAGCTCAAAAAGTATCATAATATCCTGAGTTTATTTCACCAAATCCCTCACTTTTCAAGTAATGCTGCTGCTGCTGCTAAGTCGCTTCAGTCGTGTCCGACTCTGTGCAACCCCAGAGACAGCAGCCCACCAGGCTTCCCCGTCCCTGGGATTCTCCAGGCAAGAACACTGGAGTGGGTTGCCATTTCCTTCTCCAATGCATGAAAGTGAAAAGTGAAAGTGAAGTCGTTCAGTCGTTCCCGACTCTTAGCGACCCCATGGACAGTCCTATCTAAATCATGATAAATACCCTCAACTTTGTTATTTTATACTCATAGAACATTCCTAAAATATGAAGGGTAATGAATACTGGCTCTACTTTACAAATGAAAGTGGGGAACAGAAAAGAGGAAGAAGTTGCCAAAGTAAATATTTACAATTAAGGACTGGGATGAAACCTTCATCCATGTCTTGTGGATTCCAGACTACTGAACCATATTCATTCATTCAGACATAGTTCTTATAGATAAATGAAAACTTGTCAATAATTCCTTATTTCAGTCTCTCATCTGTCACTTACATATTATTTACCCCTGCCTATCTTCGATATTATTTGTCCTCTACTTCATAAATATATATCAGAAGGAGAATTGTCAAAACAGAAACAAGTAGGGCAAAACTTGAATCACTTGTTCCTCCAGTCTTCAACTTTGGACAATGGGAAATAATTATTACTATTAATATAAAGCCAAATACTATGAAAGAAATTATAATGAACCTTGAGACTTTGAAGTAAACCCTTAAACATTTATTTTCCCCAAATAATTTAATTTTGGAAAAGATAAGGTAGATTTTATTTTGCAGATACACATCTATATAATGTTAAGGGAGGGCCTACCTGGGAAATGCAAACATTTCATAATGCCTGTTAATTTTCTCCAGATGAATATTAATCAAAATCACTAACAACAGAAACCTCTGAAGTCACCATGGAGGAGGGGTCACCATCTAGGGGACACCCAGGCAGGGGCCTGACGAACTTAGCCAAACTTCAGTGCTATTGGCAGCCTCCCTAGTGTCATAATGATGTGTTATCTCTTTTTGGGCCTAAAACCATCGCAGCACATGAATACCAGACAAGGTCACTTGGAGACTGTGATCAAAATGAAGTAAACCAAAACCACTTCATGGACAAAGACAGGTCCCAGTGGAACACACAATTCTCAGAACACACATTCTGAGAGAGGAGTTGCGTTCTCCTCTCTCAGCTGAGTGACACACCAACTCAGCTGGTCTTCACTTGTCCTAGATATTTACTAAGATACTAAATCCTAGAGTTGCCCCTCTCACCCTGACACCATCAAATGTGAAGCAAAGTCCTACTTTAATAAACTTTCTGTGAAATCACCCACCACAAGCCCAAACCATTGGTAAGTCTTTCCTAATACCCTCTTGGGCTTCCCTGGTACCTCAGAGGTAAAGAATCCCTCAGCCAATGCAGGAGACTTGGGTTTGATCCCTGGGTCAGGAAGATCCCCTGGAGAAGGAAATGGTAACCCACTCCAGTATCTTGCCTAGGAAATCCCATGGACAGAGGAGCCTGGTGGGCTACAGTCTATGGGATCGCTAAAGGGTTGGACAGGACTTGGTGACTAAACTGCAACAACAACACCCTCTTACTAAGATGCCCTGCAGTTCCCTATGTTAATTCCCCCTCACTGTGGAGAGTGACAAACCCAACTTGTTCAACGACAAGTGTCATCCTGATGGACTCTCACTGGAGCGCACTGACATGATAATACTACTAATATTTATTAATAGCATTTGCGAGTTTGTTAACTACCAAGTTCTCTCCTTTAAAGCATCTCATGTGGCCTTCTCATGAAGAGGGTGTTACTATTCTGTCCTCAATGTGCAGCTGAAGAAACTAAGACCAGAGGAGCAACACAGATGTGAAATGTGATATCTAAATTCAAATATGTTTTCGCTTGCAAAAACCAAAGATCTTTCCACTACAACACATTAATGTATTTTTAAATAAGAACAGAAATGCCCTACAAAACATCTGGATGAGCATTAGAAATTTGGATATGTATAGGTGGAAAGAATCCACTTAATAATTGGATACAACCAGGAATAAAGTTGCACAGAGAGATAAACAGGAAATACAAGAGCACTTCTTTGTTGTCAAATGTATCAACTAATATCATTGTGAACTTGATGCTCAATTAGTGACTGCAATGAAAATTCAGAGAAAACAGAAAGCACAGGTTGGACTTCCAGAAATTCTGGGTATGGTGAGGTAATAGAAACAGATCACAAAGACCACTGGACACACAGATACATACATACATCCTTCCATAGTATGACACTTGATTGGTACTGTAGATGAGAAAAGAGGCTCCTCTGTCTATGGGGATTCTCCACGCCAGAAACTGGAGTGGGTTGCCATGCCCTCATCCAGGGGATCTTCCCAAGCCAGGGATCAAACCTATGTTTCTTATGTCTCCTGCACTAGCAGGTGGGTTCTTTACCACTAGCACCGCCTGGGAAGCCCCGAAGAAACACATTAGCTGTGCTAAGTCACTTCAGTTGTGTCTGACTCTGCGACCCTATGGATTGTAGCCCACCAGGCTCCTCTGTCCATGTTCTCCAGGCAAGAATACTGGAGTGGGTTACTGTGTCCTCCACCAGGAAGAAACACATATCATCCCCATAATGAAGTGGATGCTATGTAGGAATGAAGAGTGTTGTTCACACTAAATGATGAAATGTGTTTGATCTATGCAAATTCTGATCAGTTCAGTTCAGTCACTCAGTCGTGTCTGATTCTTTGTGACCCCATGGACTGCAGTATGCCAGGCTTCCTTGGCCATCAGCAATTCCTGGAGCTTACTCAAACTCATGTCCATAGGGTCGGTGATGCCATCCAATCATCTCATCCTCTGTCATCCCCTTCTCCTCCTGCCTTCAATCTTTCACAGCATCAGAGTCTTTTCCAATGAGTTAGTTCTTCAAAATTAGGTGGCCAAAGTATAGGAGTTTCAGCTTCAGCATCAGTCTTTCCAATGAATATTCAAGATTGATTTCCTTTATGATGGACTGGTTGGGTCTCCTTGCAGTCCAAGGGACTCTGAAGAGTCTTCTCCAACACCACAGTTCAAAAGCATCAGTTCTTCAGCGCTCAGCTTTCTTTATAGTTCACCTCTCACATCCATACATGACTACTAGAAAAACCATAGCTTTGACTAGATGGACCTTTGTTGGCAAAGTAATATCTCAGCTTTTTAATATGCTGTCTAGGTTGGTCATAATTTTTCTTCCAAAGAGCAAGCATCTTTCAATTTCATGGCTGCAGTCACCATCTACAGTGATTCTGGAGCCCCAAAAATAAAGTCAGACACTGTTTCCATTGTTTCCCCATCTATTTGCCATAAAGTGATGGGACTGGGTACCATGATCTTAGTTTTCTGAATGTTGAGTTGTAAGCCAACTTTTGACTCTCCTCTTTCAGCTTCATCAAGAGGCTCTTTAGTTCTTCTTTGCTTTCTGTCATAGGGTGGTGTCATCTGCATATCTGAGGTTATTGATATTTCTCCCAGCAATCTTGATTCCCTACTGATAACACATGACATCCTATTCTTATCTGATACTTTCCTTAGTCAATGTCCAACTTTCTCCCATTCCTTTTGAGCAAAGGTAAATCACTTGCCTCCTTGCCATACGAGGAGAGAAGGAAGGAAGGAAAAGTTAGATCTGGTATTTCCTAGTTTGAGTCATTAGTAACTGATTTGTGTACTATATCTAAACAGTGACTGGTGTTGGCTGGGGGCAGTCGGCCAGAAATATACAGAGCAAAATGTGTTTCATAAAAGCTGGGAGGCTGTTCTCACATGACCCTACACTAAAACATCACTGCCCATGATCAGAACTTGCACGATCAAATCTTGCAGAAGTGGTGACCAGAGACGCAATTTTTTGTTGTGAATGTTTCCCCTGCTTTCTTCTGCTCTGTGGCCCATGTCAGCCTAACCAAGGAGAACCAAGTGTGGGTCTTACCCACACTCTTCATCACGGTCACATTTCTTATAACGGTTTTTTTCTTTAAGAGGATATCTTAGGAATCTCAGGTAGGATGGCTATAAGAAATGTAGGTTGAAATCACTTAATATTCAAATTGCTATCTTTTATTAAGACTAGAGCATTTATTTGTGTTTTTCAGAATTGCATTCTATTTTTCACATGCCTGGGTTTCCCTTGTGGCTCAGTTGATAAAGAATCCGCCTGTAATGCAGGAGACCTTGGTTCAATCCCTGGGTTGGGAAGATCCCCTGGAGAAGGGAAAGGCTACCACTCCAGTATTCTGGCCTGGAGAATTTCATGGACTGTATAGTGGGGTGGCAAAGAGTCAGACATGACTGGGTGACTTTCACTTTCATTTTTCACATGCGTGTTTCTAAATTCTCAGAAGAGATTGCAAATTTCTAGAGATCAGGGATTCTACATTATTCTCAGCAGTGTTTTACATCTAGTTGATAGTTAATAATGCTTTATATTCAGTGAAGATCCCTGAAATTAGTCATAATTAGTTCTACTTCTCCTTATATGTCTGGATATCCAACTGTAATGATCTTAGAGTGATTTCAGTGATAGTACAATACAGGTAAAACACTAGTAGCTTGAAAACACACATGGTTACTACGTGAGTGATACGTGGTGTATGTGCTTGCAGAAGAGCCAGTGGGGCAAAGCTACCATCTGTGGAATTATGACTGAACACCTCTAAGTCATAACTGGATCAGCTTAGAAAAATGCATTTTCTTATCTGAATTCTAACAACTTAGCATCTCTATGTACTCATATCTAAGCTTTTCATGTCTAGATAAATTAATGGAAAATGGACTATGAAAAACCCGGCTGACAACATTTTATTGATCGGTGCCATTTTATCTTTGTACTTATGGGGATCAACTGAGGTAAAGAATTAATTAAAAACAAATATATCCAAAGATATTCCATAGTTAGCTATTATTCTTTACTTCCCAGTGTTGTCTATTTTTTTCACATTCCATAGAAAAATGAGTGAACTCTGACTACCTGTAAATATCACAGCTTAGTTGTTAGAAAAAAATTCTAAAATGTGCATAAGTTAAATCTTTGGGGAAAAGGCAGAGCATAAATATACATGCATATGTCTGGTGTGCCTATCTGTATATTTACATAGAGATAGACAAAAGAACTTAAATAGATTTTCTGGGAATGATTTGAAAATAAGGAATCATGATTTTGACACCTTAGTATTCATAATACCTGAATACTGAATCATACAGTTATATTCGCAATTCATAGGATTCATAAAATTCTAAAAGTAAAAAGTATATTACTCAGTATAACTGCTACATATTTACATGTATACTCCCAAGTGTAGGAACCCTAGTCTTCGTCTGAATTAAAAGAGTACAATTAAGCTTGTTAGATGACTGTTTCTTCTCTGCATTTTGAGTGTTTTTCATAGTCCTCAGATATTTTAGATTCTTAAAATTTCCAGAAGAACTTTAAAACATTGTATTATAAGATAAGATATTAATGTGGGGAATTTAGAGGGCAAATGGGACTCAATGTGAGTTAAGTAATGTGTCTGGAGTTCACTACTGGGATCCCAGCTGTTTATTGCATGGAGAATATGTGAGTGCATGGGTCAGTGAGAAACTCTCCCAAACGGAAGATGCTGCTTATTAATACTGGTCTGCACATTTTTGTTAGGCTTTTCCATTTGCTACTCATACTTGTGTCTTCTTCTAAGAAGTATCTTTGCTTTCCTGGGAGATTCTATCATTGTTTGTGTTCATTTTCTCCCATAAATTGCAAACCCCTTAAAGCTAGAGATCAGTCTTTTTCATTTTGTAGGTATTTGTTTTATGTGTGAATGTTTCAGCATCCTAAATAACAGCATTAAGAAGACTTTTCTCTGGAGCAATGGTGGAAATTATCAAAAGGTAAAACAGAATTGAAACATTTTAAAAGAAAAGAAAAAAATGTAAATACACTTGAAGAACAGATTTTACAGTCCTCATAATCATATCAGGATTATATATCACTTATGATCTAACCATTTTGAATATCTAGCAGTGAATGCAGAAAGTCTGATTTTCTAGCAAATGTCTATAATCCTCTTATTGAAGGACCATCTCTACACCAGACTCTCTATTTACAATGTGGAAGCAACAGTCCATTCAAGTCTTTGGGAAGTCTTATAATTTTTCCAGGAGAGAAATCCATGTGTAGGATAAAAGTCTTAGTGGGAATCATTAATATGCATATTTATAGAATTTCAATAAAGGTAAGCATCCCCTGGTACACAGTATTAATTATTAATACTTCAAAATTAATGAAATATTAATATATACAACTGCATACAATAGAATCAAGGAAGGCAGCTGGCTTTATTTAAGCAAGAATCAATAAAGAAAAGGCTCATTTTCCAATGCGGCTAAATGAAGGTTGTACTCTTAAAATCTCTTAGGTATACTGGGGACCATATACAAAGATCAGAAACACAAAGCTCACCAAATGCAGAACAGGCTCACCTGGGCAGAGGGCGATATTACACGGCTTATGATGTGTCTCCGGCCCTTCGCACGGCCTCCCCCCATACTGGGGCGGAGTGCACGACCGCGTTCTGGTTCTCTGGCCTCGACCACAGGTGAATGAGCACAGACTCCACGGAGACCACTCCTCCCAGACTCCATGGACTGCAATAAAGCAAAGAAGCTTCAACAACAGAAACCGAGACGCAAAGTCAAAGATTACTTTTTTAAATACATAACTAAGAAAAAAAAAACTCATCAAATAGACAAGTATGAAGGTATTTTAAAAATTCATTTGAATTACTCTTATTTGCCACAAGATGTAAGTTAACTCAAAAATCATTAAAATAATATAAACTTGCATGTACCTTTGTATTTGAACAATTACTTATGTCATATAGTTTATTATTATTTTTTTAATGGAAATGTACCTCTCTATGTCATGGTAAAACAGTCATGAGTTACTTCACATCTATGTAAAACTAACTAAATTTCTTAGAGTAACCTTCTGGAGTTAAAGCTGAGTTTAAATAGAGAGGGTCAACTTAATTTTTTCAACATTTAAAAAGTTTCAGGATTAATAAATTTGATTAATAAATTTTTTGATGTCAGAGCATTGAAGGTACATATTTTAAACAGACTTCACATTTTATAAAATGTATTTTTGCCATTTAAAATCTGTGGGTGTTTAAAGTCACTGTTTTTTGAATAAGAGGTAAATTTCAAATTTCTATTTATTTGCTAAGAGTCCCCTCTTTCCCTAGGTTTAACATGAGGGGCAAATATGAAGACCTATTTCTAATAGCCAGGAAACCAGAAGACACCTTTCCTCTTCCAATAACTAAATGACACTGGTAATTCTCCTACTAAGTAAAAGTTCTTGAAAAAACAAATGATTTAATTAAGATTATGCTTCATATAACTATCAATACATCAGTACTTCAAATATGCCATCATGATGAATTCAAACTTGACTGGAAATACTAACATAATTTGTGTTCCTCCATAATAAACACTTCACATAAATATTGATAACTTTTGCCAAAAGGCCATTAGGGTTAAAAGTTTAGGTCCCTTTCTTGAACTGTCAAATCACCAGTTCCATCCCAGTTTTTAACATTTGGGGCAGTAAGCAGTAGCACTCCATGGATAATACATGTATTATATCCACCCCATGGATAATACAAATCAAAATAAACCAGGCAAAATGTGCTCTTCAGGTCAAAAGTTCTTGTCTTGATATTGAAACTCTATCTTACTCTTGGAAGTCCATGAGCAAATGCTTGATATAACACCTATAGACATGAGTAGGGGGAGTAGAAATTTATACTTAAATAACAACAACAAAAAAGATGCTCATTTTCTCTTCAACATTGGTCAGGGCAAGTAGAAGTAACAGAAGGGTTATTCAAGTAAATATAGTACGTCTAGAATCTTCTTCACGTATCTGCTGACCAAGTTGTTATTTTAAAAACACAGATACAATACCCTTAATTATAAGGCAGTCTGTTCTATTTATACTATTTATTTGCCCCAACTTGTGAAAATGTGTTCAACTATTGGAAAAATTAGCCAAATTTAGGCAATAGTCAATGAAATATTCTTTAAGATACTGTGAAACTAGCTGGCAAATATATTTCAAACACACTGTATAGAAAAAGAGAGAGTGAGAGAAATTAATATGTATTTTTCCCATTTAAGTTTAGGAACACCAAAAATAATTTGTATATATTGGCATAAGAATAAATAGTAAGTTTATATTTAAAGTCTAAGGAAAAAAATATACAAATACCTATATTTACATATGGGAATATATGATTAATTATAGCAAAATATTTTAAAGTAACATATACAAACATTTAGTTATGTAAAATGCATACCTTTAAACAATTTTTGCATTTATGTTTAGTTATCAAGTTTCTCCATTTAAAAAACACCATTTCTCCTTTATTTTCTGTATAAGATGTTAATAGGTTATATAGTATTTTTATTTCTCGTTCTGTTCGTTTTCTCTTCTATCAAACTGCATTGTTCCAAAAGCAGTGAACAATCTCAGAAGAAAAAGCTGCTAAACTGCCAGGTTTTTCTCCAAAATCTTACTGAAATGTTAATTAATCTTGATGACTTAGTTAAATTATGAAGCTAGAATCCTCTGAAAAGTAATCTTACCTCCTACTTTTTAAGTCTTTATTGTTTCATGGTGAAATTCCGTGACTCCTCCACATCATTTTTAAAAAGCAAAAATACTTTTTATTTGAAAAGGACATAAAATTATCAATAATTTTTACGATACTATTGAATTAGGAAATTAGGGCACAATTTTTTTTATAAATTTTATACATTCTCTTCATAAGATTTAGGATAAAGGTTAAATATTTTAATTTTAATGGGAATTCATTATATAAACTTTTCTTTTTAGAAAAGTATGAAAAGTGATCTAGTGCATTTGAAAAATATGCCTAGATGCAAATCAAATCAATCTATTTTTATAGTTTCCTCTTTAGATACCAGCTGTAATATTTCTATTTCATCTCTATTCTATCTAGAGATGAAATGAAGAATATACAATATGCAAATTATATTACTACCAGATTTTGAAATAAGTATACAAATTATGTTGTAATTTAGATTGGGATGTATAAGATAACTCTGCTAAGTGAAAGTTTTCTTTTTTTTTCTTAAGAAAATAAATGGATATGAAAACTATGACCTTAAAAAAAAATTCAAAACCACTCCTTAGCCTAAATAAACATTTATTCTAAAATACTGTAGTACATATAGAGTAGATTAGTAGTTCTCAACCAGCGGCAACATTGCCTCCCCAGGGAACATCTGGGAACATCAGAGACATATTTGGTTGTCACAGCCTCAGGGGAAGAAGGAAGTCTCCTGGCATCTGAAGTGTAGGCGTCAGGGATGCTGCCAGACATCCCTGCACCTTCAGGCCAGCTCCCCACAATAAAGATTTATCCACATCAAAATGTTGATAGTACCAAGGTTTCAGAAACCCTGGAAGAGATCATAAAACTGTAAGTCAGAAAAAAGAAAGAAAGTTGCCCAGTCATATTTGACTCTTTGCTACCTCATGGACTGTAGCCGACCAGGCTCCTCCATCCTTGGGATTTTCCAGTCAAGAAATTGGAGTGGGTTGCCAAAACCAGGTCAGTAAATACACAATCTCACACAGCTCTCTAATTTTCTCAATTTACTTTCTGTTTATCTCTAGCATTTTCTTCCCTAAGCAATAAAAGTTTCTAAGAAACTATGATGTCAAGGCAAAAATTTTGTAAAAGGCTGGATATTTTAGGATTCATATTAGAAATAACATATTATTATGCAGTTTAATTTTAAAAAACTCTTTAAATGTGAATAATATGGGTGAATGGTAACTAATATATAACACTATTGATTAACCTTTAATAGCACAAATAAATATAAGCTCTAGTTCTATCATTCCATACATTTTGTGAAAAGTGACATTTAACATTCAATTTTTCCTTGTGTCATTTTCATTAACTAAATGGCAAATGCACTTCTTTATACACAGTGTGACAAGTAGGTTATTTATTTCTGAGGTAACTTTCTTCTTGGGAATAAGCTATTATTTCAGAAAAAAAATATTTACACTATTCCAAGTACTATCTCAGATTTTAAATTCATCTTTTTTTTTTTTTTTTAGTGTTTTCATTGTATGTTGTATAACAACATACATATTTACCAGCATGGCAAATAAGTGAACAAAATGTTGAACACAAAATATTTCAAACAAGCACAATCACCATCTGAAATGTATCACAGTTTCCTGTAGTGGGATAATTATTGCACATTCAAAAAATAATAAAGTTGCTAAGTTATTCTTCATGTTTGGAAAATTAAAAGGAAATCAACAAAACTCTTGTCAAGATCTTTGATTCAATATCAGAACTATAACAGTGGTTAGATGATTAAAAGATACAGATTTCTTATCATCCTTACTATTTAGACAGACAAACCTCTATGTATGTGGAGGTGAAGAGGAACCAATAATTAGCATGTACTTCTTCAGTAGGCATCACGGTAGGAGGTTTAAGAAAATGAGGACAAACTTGACCATCATAGAATATTATTGTTTTCTGGACCTGAGACACAGAGTGAAAGGGAGAACATGCTGGTCCCACAACAGATGGTCTCCATGCCCAGGGAGGGGTGAATCAACACCGTCTGGTAGGAAGATGAAGGTTTTCATTTGCCAACCAGGTGAGTGTTTACGGCTAGTATCTGGAAAGTAAGCTCTGAACAGAGAACTGTGGGGAACTCCTCAGCCCCACTCAGACCTGCACTTAGGGATCTGTTAGCCATTAGATTTTATTCCTGTACATTGAAAGGATCTTGACTCTTCAAAAGGATGCTGACAAGGTAAGTGTATAGGTCAAGTACAACCTAAATTTCTCTTGACAGTTCTCTCCTTGTCCAGTACAGAGCCCTTAATGTAAACACTGTTAAGTAGAGGCCGGATTTAAGTACTAGTCCAGACAGTGCACTGTGCACTTAACACACACTCAGCAGAAATCCACTAGCATTTTTCATGAGCTCCTTTTACCTACAAAATTTAGAAATGTTATAATTCCTAAAATGCCCATCTCCTTACTATTTGCTTTTCTGCTCTTGCCTAATGTGTATTAGAGTCCACTTTGCTCTGTGACTCCTGTTTTTGTCTTTTTTTTTTTTTTTTGTCTTCCCCATCCACAACTTCCTTAAGCATTTTTCCCTCACTTTATAATTTTCATTTGATGTTCCTTCTCATCTAGTCTGATTCTCTCTGATGCTCATTGACTTTTCTTGTTTTTAGTGGATTTATTGCTCTTTTCCTGCTAATTCTACCTTCCATTCCTCATAGATTTCTGCCCTGTTTATCTTTTTTTTTAATTGAAGTAGAGTTGATTTACAGTGTTTCAGGTGTACAGCAAAGTGATTCAGTTATATATGTGTGTTATGTATATATCTATTCTTTTTCCTGTTGTTCTGCTCTGTTTATTTAGTTATTTTTTACTTTTTGATTTTGGCTGCATAGTGGGGCCTGTGGGATTTTAGTTTGGTGACCAGGCATCAAATCCACTGGCCCCTGCAATGGAAATGTGGAGTCTTAACCACTGGATCGCCAGGGAAGTCCCACTGTTTATTTTTTAATTCTACTGCTATGTGCCTTCCAAGCCCCTGACAAAGGGATCTCCCAGCTCACCAAAGCATTCCTTCTTCAGGACTGCTCACCACTTTCTTCCCTTTTTATTTTTACCAGTGTGTCTTTCTTTTTATTGTGATAAAAATATACCAAATGGAAAATTTATCTTCGGATCCTTTCTAAGTATACAATTCAGCAGTATTAAGTATATCCATATTGTTGGGAAACAAGTCTCCAGAAAATTTTCATTCTGCAAATCAAAACTCTGTCCCTATTAAATAACTCCTCCTCCAACTTGTTTTTGAATGGGTTGCCCTTGCCCCTTCTGGGAAATCCGGACTATCCCTGCCCTGGGCCACCCACTTTGTACTTTTGCTTTTAGCAACTGTAGAATCAGCCTTCTCTGGAAGTGGAACTCTCCAGAAGCCTTAAGCACACTTCACCAGATGAAAGGCAGCGCAGTGCCCAGCCCTTTCCTTGTGCCCATCTCACTCCAGAGGATCTAGATGGGCTGTGAATGCAAGTCCATTGTCAACTGCAGGGAATAATGAGTTTGCATCACCCATCCGTCAGATGGCTGAGCATAAGTATAAACCTGGAGATTCACATGGACTTCTTGAAAGAATCCTGTTGGTACTCATTTTACAGGAAAGTCAGAGTTCTGAGAAGAAGAAATGCTCATAATATGCATATATGCACTGCCTGCCAAAAAATTAAGCAACATGGAAAAATCGGATCCTAAGTGGGTAAGCTATTATGCTATAAAGAAGACCATCTTTTTCCATTAGTGACTTTAAGTTTACAAAGCAGAGGATGGCTTTGATGAGGGCAGTCACTTGAATGAAATAAACTAACAGAAAGTCCTTTGGCCAGGGGCACTTTTTTTCTGATGGGTTAAATAAGTGGTAGGAAAATAGCTGACTCCCTTAAAGATTGTATTGCTGCATTAACCACTGCCTAAACAGTGCCTACTGATCACATTCCAGGATGCTGGCAAATTTCACTGTTCATCCAACATTCAATTGGACTTTTTCACCTTTTAAAATAAGACTTTGAACCTTAAATACCATGAGAAACAGATACAGAAATATCAAGCTTATAGTTTCAAGTGGGTAGGGAGTCACTTATATAATTGCTTGACTGCTCTGAAAGCAGAAAGCAGCACATACATAATAAAATTTCACAGCTGAAAACAAATTACACTTATTCACTCTTATTAAAATGTCTATACCCAGTTCATATGAAAATAACACATTGTTCCAAATGCGTAGCATGACACAATTCAATAACATCCACAGTTGTAGTTGCTGCTAACACTACCTGGACAGAGGGCAGTGTTATTGCAAACCCTTGATTCTCTTAATGGGCCGCTGCAGTGTGTCCCGTAAGGTGATACACAAGTTCTGGTTCGCACCTGCGACCCCTGACCACAAGTAACTGAGCATGTGCTCCACTGGGACCACTCTTCCACGCCAGATTCACCTGTGAGCAAGACAACAAACAAACATGAAATACCGTCTTGAATATTCATCTAGTAAGCATTATACCACAGTGACATTATGACATGCAAGGATAATTTCAATGTAAAAACATGACAGTACATCAAAGCCATACAAAACCATTTCAGAGAAAAAGAAATGTAAATAGAGATCCTATGACACTGATGCAAGGTTCACGTTAGCTATAACCTTGTTAGCAAGACTCTGCTTCACAAATCCACTGGGCCATGGATGCTATGAATGGACCAGTCAGTATTTTTTAACAAGGAATGAATGATTGTTGGAGCGATTCTTTTCAAACCAGTCTAAGGCTCTGTACTTGCTTGGAAGAGAAAGCAAAATGCATCGCTAAACTTACTCTGGCTTTGATGAGCAGGCATATATTGATGCATCCTTCCCCAATTCTTTGTTGCATAATCTCCTTTCTAATGCTGAATTAGGTAGGGCCCTGGGAGTTTGGGCGTATCTAATTTTTATTGTGTTGAACATTGACACTTATCTATAATTTATTCCTAGTTCAATTCCTAGTTTTTCATCCTATAACAGTTATTCATTTGTGATAATTTGTTTTAAAATGTTCTGCTCACAATTTTCCTCAAAATGAATTTTAATTGAAATAAAGGAAAATTTCTCTATGATTTCTGTTAATTTAACCTGGAACTAGTTTTTACTAAAAACTAGGGTTTTAAAAGTCATTGAATGTCTGAATTCATTAATTTTCTTGGAGTAGGTATCACCCTGAAACTATGTCTCCCTTCTATTATTATCCAAAGTCACGTCCCAAGGAGATGTAAAATCAAGAATTTCTAAGACAATCCCAAGAGCTCCTATTGATAATTATATTCTGGTCATGGTGTTCAGAATAGATTTTTGAAAACTGGTTGGAAAAGTTGTAGTTGCTTTTCTCCAAATACAAAGTCAGGCCATTTACCTACTGGAAGATACTAGTTAAATTTAGACTTTGTTGAACAGTACTTTTCCATCATTTGGCAAAGTGTTTCTGAAAGCTTTGTATCACTGATTATATAAACCAAGGAGCAATTTATATTTTATAGGTTTCACTTAGAATTTGCCTTGGGAATAGAATTCAAAGGATAGAATGTGATAATCCATGTGTCCACCTTCTGTGGAAAGGTTAGTAAATGACTTAGAAATGATTTGCAGTGTAACTCAAAGCAGCTGATCCACAGGCGGGGACTCTAGGACAGAAGGAGATTGGATCAGAATGTAACTCAATGTTCTGATTTCTTCACTGAGAAGTTATTTTTTCCAAGAAAAAGAGAATCAGCTGAAATAAAATGCGCATTTGATAAAGTAGTTCTAGTTACATTCTGTTGTAAGCTTCTTATCTCAAGGCCCAGGACAATTAGGTCACAGACAAGCATGGGTCCACCACCCACACTTTGTATGTAGGAGAAACATTTGTTCTTATATTGCTCTGCATTATGCACCCGAGGTATAAATAATAGAATGCATTTATAACTGGATGTATGTCATAGGGTACAGTGGTAACTGGGATGACAGTTTATATTAAGTAGGACATCTTTTCAGTGTTGTGATCAATGTTTGTCTTGGTCAAACTCTAATCACCACCCTTGATTATTCCAGTATTTTTTGCCTCTACCAATTTATATATTCTAGTCCATAAAATGTTATTGAATGACATTTGAATAATATTTAAAGCTATGACTAATAGTTTATGCATTTACATTAAATAATACTCTATCAAGGTTGAAAATCATTATTTTAGAAACCAAATAATATAACAATGGTTAAAAATATCTACACATGTATATATACATGCATATATATGTATATAGTAATCAAAATTTAAACTTAAATTTGGGGAAAATATAATGAAATTTTTTTTTCTTGTGATAGTTGAACTGGTGTTTATGATAAGACTAAGTGAAGTAGAAATATCATGGTTGAATATTATTAATTAAAAGCCAGAAAACTTTGAACATTGTGAATTCTATAATAAGTAAATGATAAAAGTTATGAATACAATTAGTTCTATTTTTCCACAAAAGCATTGCATTGTTATGATGGCAGGAAAAAATGTTTTAATTTAAGTGAGCAATGAATCAGGATCACAAACTACTTTTAAGTGCATTTTTGTACAAATATTTGAAAATTTAGGTTGCTTCTGTATGTATGAAGCTACAATGTTGTTGAAAAAGCTAGACAGTGATGCCTAGGTTGGAGGGACTGATAATTATTCTTCAGAATTGGCTAATTCACTCTCTCAAACTGATGGTTCCTTTTGCTGATCGAAACCAAAATAAATAAATGGATAACATATATATGGGCTTTCAAATTACTAATCAAACCTTGCCATTAAAATATTGGTCAGCCTATAAAAATGACCTTGTTATATCTCCATCTATAATTTCAAGTAATACTTCCATGCAGTACTTACATTTTCCATTCTGCCCATGGCCTCATCCCAGAAGGGCATGAAGGCTGTTCTAGTCTTGGGGCTTTGTGAGAAACACTTTCCAGCAAAATTATTTTATAAAACATGCACTGATATTAAAATAGTAAAGTATAACACAATGTGTACTCTTTTTAATATATGTGTCTTTGGAGAGAGCACAAACTACTATAATTTGGTTCCTTAACTTGTAACTGAAGGCACATTACACATGGTGTAGAAGGATTCAGTATCTACGGAACTTTTAAGGCCCTTTATTCTGACATAAAACATGAAAGGAAACTAGAAAGCACTGCACGTAGAGTCAGAAGACCTGTGTTTGATGGAAATCTAATGCATATTAGCTCTGAGACCTGGAGAAAGTTACTTTATTTTTCTGAATCTCTCAGTCAGATGTGTAACATATCTACCTCAAAACCTATTTGTGAGAGTTAAATGAGATAATGTATGAGTGCATTTTAAGCTATAAACAAAAGATTAATATAAAATGTTGCTAGTATGTAAAAATTATGAAATTAGAAATATATTTACAATTTTATTTTTCTGTCTTAAATAACATGCAACGTATTAATGTATTCTATTTTCTCCACTGGAATAAAAGACTAGTTTCCTAAACATTTTTATAACATCATTTTATAACTATGACGTTAAAAAAGCATCAGTGAGTATAATTAAAATGGCTTAAGCCATTTTGTTGGCATTTAATTTAGATGTCTATATATCTTATCACAGCATTTCATTTCATTCGAACATTGTACATGTATGCCCAAACTAACCTATCTCAAGTACCTAATTGACTAAAATGATCGAGTTAGTTTGATAAAGTAATACAACCTTACTAAATATTACTCTTCTAAAAAAATTGCCACTTAATTATTATTTCATAAAAAGGGTTGACTGATCAGACTGGTTGAAGAGGCCAGGTTACTCATTTTGAAAGGAATTCTTAAATTTTAAGGTCTGATAGCTGCTGCTTTGTTTTCCCTCAGGACTAATATACAAATATATTGTATTTTATTATTCAGCTTTACATCTATTTTATTATTCTTTGTTTTTAAATTAATGTTAGCAAATGATTATCATTGTTTATATGTAACACTCATTTATTTTGTTTTATAAATAGAAAAGTTTTATTTGGTGAAATAGATGTTTTATAAATAAAAGTTAACTTTCATAAAATTTTATTGTGTGATACTCAGCTGTATTTATTCCAACTACCTAAACATCTAGAGAAAGTATAACTCAAAAAATATTTAAGGGGAAAAAACCCTCTCCATTTAGCTTTACAACTGTGAGTGTCAAATTATGCATTTTAAAAACTAATAATGCAGTTTTCTAGTCTTTTATCAGTATTATAGTAATTTAAACTTAAAATCAGTCTTATACCTGTATTTATAGTTGCTTATCTTTGGATTAAAATGAAATTAGAAATATATACTAGCTATCAAATCAAGCATTCCATCAATATTTTCAGAAGTTTAATTCTGAAGTTTATTGACATGTCCAACTTATTGTTCACAGCATGGAGAAACAGTTTTAAAGCTCTTCATGTATCTATTTAATAAGCATTTCATCTATTTTACCAAATCATGTGTTACTATATAGTAGATACAAAACAATGCTTGGAAAATAATGAGTAAATTAAAACAGAAATTAGTAATAAATCACTAAGAAAACATAATGTTCCTTGTGATTTGACTTTGCAAAAAGGTTTTTGGCTGAAAACTCTGAATTCTCTTGGTATGTGTCAGGCAAATCCAAAAATTAAGTTTATATAAAAAACTTGTGCTACATTCTTGGAAAATTAAAACTATGGTTCTTCATTTTATTAATAAGTGACCATAGTTTTAGGAATTTTAGTAAGCCAGTGTCTGCCACTTCTTTTGCAAAAAGTCAAGACACCTCTAATCTTAGAAGGCTGAGTAGTCAGCCCATGCTCTATGCTTTATTTAGAGACAAACACTCCCTAATCTCTGGTCAGTAGTTGAATTTTTGATCCCTGTAAGGGAGAAAAATACATTTAGAAATTTGAAAATTTGCCAAAACCTAGTCATGCACTTTTGCTTTCGCACAATCAAACAGTAAAAACATAAATAAGCTCTTCTTAAACAAGAAGCTGCACAAAAAGCAATCCAGATAAGCAAGCTTTCTTCATTTCTGGATTTGGCTGTAACATGTAGTTTTACAAAGCTAAAAATATGTTCTTAATTGTAGAATTTATTCTAAATGTTCTTTCTGTTCTGAGAATTCATTGACCTATTTGCCACTAATATATTCAAGTCTACGACTACTAACTCATTACTAAGAGCACAATTCATTAAGAATATTTGCAGTTTTTAAGCTGTAGATACAAATCCAGTGTTCTGAATAAATATTATCTGAAGAATATATGAACTAAAGGACATATTCATTTTTCAAGAGAATTTCATCAAAATTTCTCTGAATGTTATGTCAAAAGTTGATCATGTACTTGAAACTTCTGTAAAAATAGTAAAACACATCGTCTAGATTGGGACATATAAGACTTTGTGAAGACATAGATAAAACTGTTAGTTTGCAATTTCCTGAAATAAAAGTGATGGCTGAAAATAGTCACAATACAGTTTAGTCATATTTTCATCTAAGAACATTCTACATGCAGTACAAAGAGGTGGAACTATAGCCCACTTATTATGATGAGCCAAAAGAGGAATGTATCTATATTTGGAGGGGATGTATTTAAGAATAATCTGATTTATTTAAAATTAAAATGTTATAAACCAAAAAAGTTATTCTATTGATATTAAATTACTAGGAGTGTTTTACAGCTATCAATAAAGACTGTCAACTTTTTATTATTTAGCTCATATAAGAAAACTCTTCAAATTAAAAATATTAAATTCTAAAAAAATTTCTAATTGCTATACATTTTAACAATCAATTAATAGTTAGATGATGCAAGACATTTGAAAAAAATATTAAACATATTAAACATTAAATCTCATCATCTAAAGTCCTACTTCAAGTTTTAATTCTGAAAAGTCAAAATAATCATTTGTTGATGAAATAACTTTGTTGACTTTCTGTAAAAGTTTAATAATACATTTTAATTAGTTAATTAACATAAGTAATAATATGTAAATCCTAAATGTCTCACGCTGAAAGCAAAATAAATCTTATACATTTTTGTGCACTTTCAATTCACAGCTACTTCATTTATGGACTTTAACTGGTGACAAAAAAAAAAAAAATGGCTCAAAAAAAATATCAGCTCCAAAAACTGACAAATGTGCAGCAAAAGATTATGAAAACATGCAGTGGTTTCATTAAATTAACAACAATAAATAGAAAAATGTAACTAACGTATTACCAGTTTGTGCCATAAATTTAGCAGCATCAGCTTGTTCCTGAGGGACCCTTTTTTCATGAACAGATCGAGGTCGCTGACTTTTAATTGTATGATCTCCCATCATTCCAAATTCTAAAGACAGAATAAAGGTATATGAAAGCTCGTGTGTAGACATTTCTCACAAATCACATCACTGTCTCATGCAATATGTTCCTACACAGATCTAGAAGTTACTGATTCATTCCATGATTCTAAATTTTCTAGGCTCATCTGCTTGGAATATTTCTAAACTCCAGTCAAAAAAAATCTATAAACAAGAGCAAGATTTCAAGAGACAATAATAACAGTCAGTGAAATGAAACACCGGGTTTTAAGTCAGCTTAATTAACAGAAGTAGTGTATTCTTGTCTGATCATGTTTTGAAGCAATGCATCAGAAAAAATACAACCACAGTGCTAACTTGTTCTTCAGAGAATCCTGACTGCAAAGCGGTTGCTGCTTTGCCGAAGAGTGATCACGCCCACAGGTTTTTTCAGCACTTTCTTGTGGAGTGAGTAATCCTGTAACCTAGCTCACCTACGGCAAACATTCACTTGATGAACTGTTTTTCCAAAGATGAAGTTGACCTTGGTGTCCTCCAAAGCTTATAGAAAATGGTAGCTTAAATAATTCTCATCTTCTCCTGCCTTGTCCCCACATAATTCTTCATCTCTTTTCTAAGCACTTTTAAATGTTATGTTTAAGAATGAGAATGACTCCAGGTTTTTTCATTTAATCCTTTCAATGTATACCTCCTAAGAAAGGAAGAAAAATCTGGGCATAACTCAGAGACAGATGGGGGAGAGAAAAAAATAAGCTGAACAAAAGAATAGATTCCACATAATATATATTTTTAATCTATACGCTTAGAACTCTGTAAGAGTTCCATACTTTTCACTGCTACTATAAAATAATTTTTGTAGCCTTCCAGGCTCCTCTGTCCATGGGATATTCCCAGTCAAGAATACTGGAGTGGGTTGCTATTTCCCCCCACCGTGGGATCTTCCTGACCCAGGGATTGAACTGGCGTCTCCTGCACTGGCAGGCAGATTCTTTACCGCTGAGCCACTAAAAATAATTTTAATAAAAACAAAGCCTCATGAATGGCATGTTTTGTTCTGGCTCACCGGAGTGCAGGTGTTGGGAGGGCATTGCTGAGGGCCAGAGGTCAGTGGTGCTCAATGTTACAAGAAAATTGCTGGGCCTTTAAGACCAGGTCTTTTCTACATGACACAGATGATTGGGTAAAATACGTTCTAATGATTGTGCAGCTCTATTGCTAGAACTAATAATCTCAACATTTAGGAATGGGTAATTTCACCAGCTTATTGTTTTGGCTTTTCCCATCCATCTTTAAATAATCTTCTGCTAAAATACTACGGTGTACTTTGTGCAATTAAGCAGTGCATTTTTGTATGCACAGCTCTGATCTTTTGTGTGAAGAGAAAACATTAGCATGTGTTTTGTCCAGCCTGGCAGCTTTCCTCATAAATATTAAAAGTATGGCACCTGACAGATTGATTTATCAGAAATCCTTGCCAGACACTCTACACAAGTGAACATCCCATGAGAAATTTGGGAAATTTAAATGTGTGTTTTTGTCAGTTTAGATAGAATCCAAGGCAGGAAACTGAAATTTTCATAAAATGTCAGTTGGTTTAATCTTGTAAAATCCATCACTGTTTCCCATTGCTGCCAACGACCTTTCAGTGCATTTGTTTATGTGCACTGTAGGTTCTGCCTAAATCATGCTTCATTCTACTAATAAGAAGCATCTAATCACATATCATTTAATGATTTTGGAAAGTGACTACTTTGAAAATTTATATCTAGATTCATGCACTACCCAATATTTTAAAATATTATATATAACTGAAATTTCTCTGGATCTGAAATAGCAAAGGAAATGGAGTCGTAATTTTTATTAACAGTATGCTTTACCTTCTGTCCCCTTGAATTTATCATTTAAATTGTGTATGTGTCTGTGTCTTTCACTTAGGGCATCTGAATCAGAGTACAGGCTCACGAAAATAATCTGGAGGCTCGGACACCTAGACTAAGGCAGTTTGGGCACCCGGAGAGTGAAGGACAGCGAAAGAAATTATCCCATGCCTACAACATCCTAACTACTAGGTAACTTTATTACCTGCTTTAGAAAAGGCAATTCTTCAACTCAGTGGCAGTATGATAATAGCCTGCAATTTGTTTTCTAAGGAAAAACAGTTTACTGTACAGGGACAATGATGCTGAAATTTAGGAGTCTGAGGATATAAGCTGACACTGCTGAGATCATTTTAAAAGTATCATATTCAATTTTTAATAATTCTGAAGTTTAAACATGAGTTTACTTATTTTTTTAAAATAGGCATTAGTTATTTCAGTGAATATGTCATATTATTAGCTGGAATGTAATTGAAGTCTCCTGAATATATTTATATTACAAATTAGATTTCTATATTCTTCAATCTAGTCACTTCTACTTATTAATCACCAATGTTATAAAATATTAGTGCTGATGCCTTATCATGGGTCATAGTATTTAAAAAAGTCTTCAATCATATATGGACATTATTACATAATTTTTATACAACCAAAACTTTAAATGAAATTTTTATTATTGCCATCAAAACAATTTATCTAAAATTACTTTAAAAATTAAAACTATTAAGAAGTATTGATGTAACCAAATTCCTTATAAGACAGATGACATGTTAGCCATTTATTTATTTTTCTCAGATGGAAAAGCAACACTATGGTGGTATTTTTTTTAATGTTCTAGACTGACTGTTTCAGACCTAAAATAATCCCAATTTGTAAGTGACATATGTAAACTCTTATCTAATTAAATGACTTTCTCTTGCTAATGTTTATGTGCCAAGTGTTTGGAAAAAAATAAACATCTTTGTTTAAGTGTTATTATCAATGGTGAGGTTTAACAACAAACGTTATGGCTCCATCCATATCTCACAATGGGATACTTTCAAATATCGGTATTCTCTTTCAAGATGATATTATCTTCTTGACTTCTTATGAAAATAAAGGCCAATTAAATCATCCAAACTTTAAAAATAACAAACTATTATGTTTGCTATTATTCTCTTACTTGGTGAGTATGAGAGAAGGTAAACCTTTAGAGTGTTATACTTTCTGAATAAGTAAGTTCTTCATGATTGTTGATCCATATTCAAATGATTCAAAGATCATATACTACATTAGTTACATGAGAAAATAGCATAGCCAAATAAAAAGATGATCTGCTTTGGTGAAAGCAATGAAAAGCAAGTTATGGAATCAGATGAAGTCATGTATAGCATAATATTGTGTATATACATATGGTATATGGCTTATGAAAATACAGGGTTATTTCCTATATCTTTATACTGATACTATCAATGAAGGGGTCAATAAACAACTGTGTTCATGTATAAAACTCATATGGCTTCCATGTTTAGGCACATTTTCTCATACAAACTCTTTCGCTGCACTTCAAAAAAAAGCAGTAGCCTCTGGAAGTTAGATACAAATTTGTTGCTTTAAATATAGTTTTATGTCTTTTATTCCCCCACCCAGGACTTATAAGTAGATGACTAAGAAACAAATACACTTGTAAACTGACTCTTGGTGTTCAATTTTCAGTTATGAATTTTTTTCTGGAAATCAAGGGTTATAATAAAGTGAAATCATCAATAAGTTAACACACACACATAATTCATTATTTTACCATGTGTTTATTCTTCAATGTATGGACAAGTAGAACATCGGATTATTTGATAACAGTTGTTACTGCCATCTAGCTTGCAATATAAATATTAACTTCACATTGTCAGATAGCTTTCGCTCACCTTTCCACAGAAACTATTCTAGCTCACTACTGCTTCTCAAGAAACTCTCAAAGTTATGCTGTACTTTTATGCTACAGCTCCATTGCACGACTTTTGGTCATGGAAATGGTCAGGCCAATACACCCTTTCTCTTAATTTCCTCACCTGAAACATCTTTTTCTCCAGGCATGCCTGCAACAAAGCCACTGCAAGTCCCACCCCCAATGGCACCACCACCATGAACTAACCAACCAATCAGCATCAGCTTCCGTATGCCTTAACTTCTGTCTGTTTTATGTCAATAATGGATTTTCAATTATTAGATTAGGTGCCTTATTCCCCCAACTAGATTATAAACTTCTATGAGAAGGAAGTACACCTTATGAGATTTAAAATCACCTCCTGCTTTGCATAGCTAGGGTTCAATATTTATTCTATAAATAAATTTTATTCTATGAATTGCTTCTTCAAAATGCAAATTTTTAGATGCTGAAAATCATTTCTCTAATATTCTTTGGTGAACAGTTCAATGGGTAAAAAATAAAATTCTTATAAAGTACTTAAATGTTAGGTATGCATGATTATGACGGTCAACATTTCTTCTGTCAACAGCATTTACTATATATTTTAATGTATAAATATACTCAAGTTATGAAAATAATTAAAGTACTATTTTATTTAGGATTTAAATCTCAGTGTCCTAAAACAAAGCTTAATGTTTTAAAATACCACTTAATTTTTGTCAATTATTTACTATGTTAAGTATTAAAATTACAAAGATAAGTAAGAAATAGTCTCTGATACTTTCACACCCAAGAAAAGCCACTAAACATGGCCTGAGCCTTTCAAGTACATAAATTACTTATCTTAATTGAAGTCATTAGCTACACTTACATGTTATTAAATTTATTATTTTTACACTTATTGGAAATAGAGTTGGAACAGTTCTTTTTCATGCAAATTCTTTTGTGTGCATAAGATTGCTTGGAGTTCTCTAGGTAGTGACAAGGAGCCAGATTATCAGTCATTATAATATCCTTCTCTTTTCTGAGATTTTTTTTAAAAACATTTAATGTAATTAGACTTAAAAATTGAATTCTCTCCCTCACCAAGTATTTGTTGAGTGCTTGTACAAACAGGTGATTTATGGAAACAAATAGATGATTGAGGAAAAGACTATTATCTTTTGTAGTCTGTATCATCAAAGACATTTCTAGAACTTACATGAACCATTGGAAACAAGGAATTTTAAGATTAGGCATCATTAGTTGAAATTCTAAAGGACACTGGTTACGAAAAACCTTTTACTGTTAGTTATAAATGTTGT
The DNA here is from genome assembly GCF_032452875.1 of Bos javanicus. Taxonomy (NCBI): domain Eukaryota; kingdom Metazoa; phylum Chordata; class Mammalia; order Artiodactyla; family Bovidae; genus Bos; species Bos javanicus. Next base: position 7,782,282 of record NC_083876.1, on the reverse strand, counting down.
TGTTCAGTCACTCAGTCGAGTCCTATTGTGTGCAACCCTTGGACTGCATAGCCCGTCAGGGTCCTCTGACAATAGGATTTTTCAGGTAAGAATACTCCTGTGGATTGCTACTTCCTCCTCCAGGGGATCTTTCTGACCCAAGGATTGAATCCATATCTCCTGCCTCTCCTACACTGCAGGAGTCATCACTGAGTCAGTGAGTCATCACTCAGTCATCACTGAGTCATCAGGGAAGCCCCAATTTTAAACATACTAATACTTTAATTTTCCCAAAGAACTAAACAGGAATAGACTAAGTGAATAAATGACAATTTCCAAAGAATTAATTCAAGAATGACCATTACATAATAAATATCAGGAAATATTTAAGTAAAATACATTTTTAGAGGATCACAAAATTAATGCTAATGTCTAAAATAAATTAATTTCTATTAAGAAACACTAGAAATCTGAGCAATCCATTATTAAAAATTAAAAGATTACTTGATATCCTTTCCTTCAAATTACTTCTTGGTTTCATTGCCATAATCAGATACTTGGTTATAGGAACCAAGATGCTGTTTATTATAAAAATAGAATCTTGCTTTTGAAAATACTACCACAGAAATGATACTTTTCAACATTGGCCATTTCTCTGTTAAGTAAATGGGTGATTTTACAGCACTTCTAAATTGGACAAAAGATAGTATAATCAAAGGGTATGCTGTTAGTATGTCCATAGAAAAACTAAAAATGATCAGGTGTTTTAAGTTTTTAAATTACAAAACCCAAACTATTTTATAGAAACAATTGTCAAATATATTTAGTATCGATACTCTTAGACAACAATGATATATTTTAATTTACTGTATTTCCAAATACAAGCTTTGAAAAATAATTACATATAATAATAGATTTTTTAAATCTCTTCTCAAACATGTATTCAAAAATTATATTATAAAGCATCTTATCTAGAATGAGTCCAGGACATTTGGGGTATAAACCTTTGCATCATTATTTTTATACTAACTCTGACTTCTGGGAAATGTTAGTAAATTGGGTACACCATTCCATGTAAGAAATCATCAATGTCGGAATTATTTGTTAATATTTAGTTAGTATATATTATCCAATTGCATTTTATGATCTCATCTCTTTCTAAGATAAGTTGAATTTTTATAAACTATCAGGAGTGATTTGCTTGAAAAATACTTTATTTGTTGGAGATGAGTAAAATAAATATAGTGTTTGTGTTAGTTGCTCAGCTGTTTGACTCTTTGTGACTCCATTGACTGTAGCCTGCCAGGCTCCTCCATCCACAGGGTTTTCCAGGCAAGAATCCTGGAGTGGACTGCCATTTCCCTCTCCAGTGGGATCTTCCCGATCCAGGGATAGAACCCGGGTCTCCCGCATTGCAGGGAGACTCTTTACCATCTGAGCCATAGTAAGGCTTAAAATAAATATAGAAACACATAAATAATAAAAGCAATTCTACTTCCAATATCAAACTAGTAGTATTCATCTCTTCTTGTTGACCTGCATCAGAATTTAACATTTTAGCACAGCAGTGGCAAAATAAGATGCTATGCTGTGAGTTCCAGCACCTTTGTAGGGAACTAAACCCCTCATACTGTAAAATGAATCTTATTGCTAATGTGACCCAATAAGATCTTAGGGAATCTGAATGAAAAGAAAGTGAACTGGGCTGTCCCTGGATGAACCATTTCTGTATTTTCCTAACAATAACAGGGCTGACTGGCTTTCTGCCAACCTCTCTGACATGACAGGGAATCAGGCACACAGAAAGCCTTTTTCGGGCCTTATGAAGAACCCTGGAAAGTATCTCTATCTAATAAAATGAGAAACTCTTGTAGGATTTTAGAGGCAATGAGTGAGAAATCATGGTTTGATTTGCATTTAGGTAGATTATGGTAACTGAAGAATGGAGAGCAGACTGTAGGGAAAAAGAATTAGAGGCAGCATAAACTATGAAGAGTGGCTGCAATTGTCCACATACAACCATCTGTGATTGGGCAGAGGGTCAGGTTCGACGGACAGGTTTCTGGCAGCTCCTAAGGGTAGAGGAGCAGATAGATGGGGTACCCCCATTAGATAAGAACCAGAAGGACACACAGAACGCTGGCCAGCCCCAGCTTACTGCAGGCTGAGTACATCTTTGGGGTCCAAATCATCGGCAATTAGAGTGCATTTCAATGCTCCAAAAGCTTACAGGAAAAGTGTTTTATAGAAAAGTTTATGTTTATAAAAGTCACACATTTTAGTATAATATTTTTGATAGATGCTACCTTTATGTACATACTTATATATTATACATATTATATAATCTATATATTATGTATTTGTTTAAAATGTTTAAGAAAAATAATTCCTTTAAGATTTTTTTATGGTTTTTCTTTTTTTTAAATTTTATTTTATTTAACTTTACAATATTGTATTGGTTTTGCCATATATCAAAATGAATCTGCCACAGGTATACATGTGTTTCCCATCCTGAACCTTCCTCCCTCCTCCCTTTTATGATTTTTTAATTAAAGCTCATATCCATTTGGGACTTATCAACTTGCTGAAGTTCAATCTCATTTACTATGACAATATACGTGCATGTGTGATCAGTCGCTTCAGTCGTGTCCGACTCTTTGCCACCCTATGGACTACAGCCTGCCAGGCTCGTCTGTCCACAGGATTCTCCAGGGAAGGTTACTGGAGTGGGTTGTCATTCCCTCCCCCAGGGGATCTTCCCAACTGAGGTATCCAACCACCAAGTCTCCTGCGTCTCCTGCACTGTGGGAGGGTTCTTTAGTGCTGAGCTACCAGGGAAGCCCACTGTAACAGTAGAGCACAGAATAGTTTAACTGAAAGAAATATCACCCTATGCATATTTACTGAAAGAAATAATTTAATAGGATACTCCATGAAAAGAATTAGTGCATTCAACATTACAACTGAAAGTTAAAAGATTAGGTAAGTCCTTACGGGTGACTTTCCATCCCTTGAACCATGGCATATTAGCACTTGGCTCCAGCATGTTGTCACCATTCCAGCCAGAAACTGGCACAGATGCTACTGTGTCGGGGTTGTAGCCGATTTTCCTAACGTAGGTGCTGACTTCCTTAACAATTTCCTCGTATCTCTTCTGGCTATAGGGTGGCTCAGTGGAATCCATTTTGTTAACGCCAACAATCAGTTGTTTCACACCCAGGGTGTAAGCCAGAAGGGCATGCTCATGGGTCTGCCCGTTCTTGGAGATACCGGCTTCAAATTCACCAACACCAGCAGCAACAATCAGGACAGCACAGTCAGCCTGGGATGTGCCTGTAATCCTGTTTTTGATGAAGTCTCTGTGTCCTGGGGCATCAATGATGGTCACATAGTACTTGCTGGTCTCAAATTTCCACCAGGAGATATCAATGGTGATACCACGCTCACGTTCAGCTTTAAGTTTGCCCAAGACCCAGGCATATTTGAAGGAGCCCTTTCCCATCTCAGCAGCCTCCTTCTCGAACTTTTCAATTGTTCTCTTGTCGATCCCGCCACATTTGTAGATATGATGGCCAGTCGTGGTAGACCTCCCTGAATCTACGTGCCCAATGACAATGATGTTGATGTGGGTCTTCTCCTTTCCCATTTTGGCTTAAGTTTAACGGTGGTTTTCATGACACCTGTGTCCTGGCAGCAAACCCGTTGTGAAAAAGCAAGACTTTTCTAATTAGTCAGTTCTTTGCATAAGGTGACCAAAGTATTGAAGCTTCAGCTTCAGCATCAGTTCTTCCAGTGAAGATTCAGGACTGATTTCCTTTAGGATGGACTGGTTGGATCTCCTTGCAGTCCAAGGGACTCTCAAGAGTCTTCTCCAATACCACAGTTCAAAAGCATCAATTCTTTGGCACTCAGCTTTCTTTATGGTCCAACTCTCACATCCATACATGACTACTGGAAAAACCATAGCCTTGACTAGACAGACCATTGTTGGCAAAGTAGTATCTCTGCTTTTTAATATGCTGTCTAGGTTGGTCATAGATTTTCTTCCAAGAAGCAAGCATCTTTTAATTTCATGGCTGCAATCACCATCTGCAGTGATTTTGGAGCCCAAGAAGATAAAGTCTGTCACTGTTTCCATTGTTTCTCATCTATTTGCCATGAGGGGATGGGACTGGATGCCATGATCTTAGTTTTCTGAATGTTGAGTTTTAAGCCAACTTTTTCACCTGCCCCTTTCACTTTTATCAAGAGGCTGTTTAGTTCTTCTTCACTTTATGCCATAAGGGTGGTATTATCTGCATATCCGAGGTTATTGATATTTCTCCCAGCAATCTTGATTCCAGCTTGTGCTTCTTCCAGTCCAGCATTTCTCATGATGTACCCTGTATATAAGTTAAATAAGCAGGGTGACAATATATAGCCTTGATGTACTCCTTTCCTGATTTGGAACCAGTATTTTGTTTCATGTCCAGTTCTAACTGCTGCTTCTTGATCTGCATACAGTTTTCTCAAGAGGCAGGTCAGGTGGTCTGGTATTCCCATCTCTTTCAGAATTTTCCACAGTTTATTGTGATCCACAGAGTCAAAGGCTTTGACATAGTCAACAAAGCAGAAATAGATGTTTCTTTGGAACTCTCTTGCTTTTTCGATGATCCAGCAGATGTTGGCAATTTGGTTCCTGGTCTCTGGTTGTTGGTCTCTGGTTCCTCTGCCTTTTCTAAAACCAGCTTGAACATCTGGAAGTTCATGGTTCATGTACTGTTGAAGCCTGGCCTGGAGAATTTTGAGCATTACTTTGCTACCTTGTGAGATGAGTGCAATTGTGCAGTAGTTTGAGCATTCTTTGGCATTGCCTTTCTTTGTGATTGGAATGAAAACTGACCTTTTCCAGTCCCGTGACCACTGTTGAATTTTCCAAATTTGCTGGCATATTGAGTGCAGCACTTTCATAGCATCATCTTTCAGGATTTGGAATAGCTCCACTGGAATTCCATCACGTCCACTAGCTTTGTTCGTAGTGATGCTTCCTAAGGCCCACTTGACTTTGCAAAGAAGTCTGGCTCTAGGTGAGTGATCACACCATCGTGATTATCTGGGTCGTGAAGATCTTTTTTCTATAGTTCTTCTGTGTATTCTTAGCACCTCTTCTTAATATCTTCTGCTCCTGTTAGCCCCATACCATTTCTGTACTTTTTTGTGCTCATCTTTACATGAAATGTTCCCTTGGTATCTCTCATTTTCTTGAAGTGATCTCTAGTCTTTCCCATTCTATTGTTTTCCTCTATTTCTTTGCATTGATCACTGAGGAAGGCTCTCTTCTCTCTCCTTGCTATTTTTTGGAACTCTGCATTCAAATGGGTATATAGTTCCTTTTGTCCTTTGCCTTTCACTTCTTTTCTTTTCACAGCTATTTGTAGGCCTCCTCAGACAACCGTTTTGCTTTTTTGCCTTTCTTTTTCTTATGGATGGTCTTGATCACTGCCTCCTGTACAATGCCACAAACCTCTGTCCATAGTTCTTTAGGCACACTCTGTTTATCAGATCTAATCCCTTGAATCTATTTCTACTTCCACTGTATAATCATTAAGGGATTTGGTTAAGGTCATACCTGAATTGGTCCAGTGGTTTTCCCTAATTTCTTCATTTAAGTCTGAATTTTGCAATAAGGAGTTCATGATCTGAGCCAAGTCGGCTTCCAGTCTTGTTTTTTCTGACTGTACAGCTTCTCCATCTTTGGCTGCAAATGATATAATCAACCTGATTTTGGTATTGACCATCTGATGATGTCCATGGTAGAGTCATCTCTTGTGTTGTTGGAAGAGGTGTTTGCTGTGTGCAGTGTGTTCTCTTGGCAAAACTCTGTTACCCTTTGCCCTGATTCATTCTGTACTCCAAGGTCAAACTTGCTAGTTTTTCCAGGTATCTCTTGACTTCCTACTTTTGTACTCCAGTCCCCTAGGATGAACAGGACATCTTTTTTGGTGTTAGTTCTAGAAGGTCTTCTAGTTCTTCATAGAACCTTTCACCTTCAGTTTCTTCAGCATTAGTAGTTGGGGCATAGACTTGGATTACTGTGATACTGAATGGTTGCCTTGGAATCAAACAGAGATCATTCTGTCGTTTTGGAGATTGCACCGAAGTATTGCATTTCAGACTCTTTTGCTGACTATGATGGCTACTCCTTTTCTTCTAAAGGCTTCTTGCCCACAGTAGTAGATATAATGGTCATCTGAATTAAATTCGCCCATTCCACTCCGTTTTAGTTCACTGATACCTAAAGTGTCAATGTTCACTCTTGCCATCTCTTGTTCGACCACCTCCAACTTACCTTGACTCATGGACCTAACATTCCAGGTTCCTATGCAATATTGTTCTTTACAGCATCAGACTTTACTTCCATCTTCAGTCACATCCACAACTGGGCTCTGTTCTTGCTTTGACTCAGCCCCTTCCTTCTTTCTGGAGCTATTTCTCCACTCTTCTCCAGTAGCATATTGGGCACCTACTGTCCTGGGGAGTTCATCTTTCCATTTGATAACTTTTTGCCTTTTCCTACTGTCCACAGTGTTCTTAAAGAAAGAATACTTAAATGGTTTGCCATTCCCTTCTCCAGTGGACCACATTTTGTCAGAACTCTCCACCATGACCCATCCATCTTGGGTGGCCTTATACAGTGAGGCTCATGGTTTCATTGAGTTAGACAAGGCTGTGATCCAAGTGATCAGTTTGGTTAATTTTCTGTAACTGTGGTTTCCATTCATCTGCCCTTTGATGGATAAGTATAAGAGACTTGTGGAAGCTTCCTGATAGGAGGTACTGGCTGTGGGGGAATCTGGGTCTTGCTCTGATGGGCAGGGCCACGCTCAGTAAATCTTTAATCCAATTTTCTGTTGATGGGTGGGGCTGTGTTCCCTTCCTGTAGTTTGGCCTCAGGCCAAACTATGGTAGAGGTAATGGTGGTAATGGCAGCTCCTTCGAAAGGACTTAGACCAGGACTGTTGTATTAAGTACCCCTGACCCCACAGTATCCCACTGTTGACCCACACCTCTGCCACAGACTCCTGGATGCTCACAGGCAAGTCTGGCTCAGTCTCTTGTGGGGTCACTGCTCCTTTCTCCTGGGTCCTGGTGCACACAAGGTTTTGTTTGTGCCCTCCAAGATTCTGCTTCCCCAGTCCTGCACGTGGAGAAGGCAATGGCACCCCACTCCAGTACTCTTGCCTGGAGAACCCCACGGATGGAGGAGCCTGTTGGGCTGCCGTCTATGGGGTCGCACAGAGTCGGACTCGACTGAGCAGCAGCAGCAGCAGTCCTGTAGGAGTTCTGTAATCAAATCCCATTGGCCTTCAAAGTCAAATTCCCTGGGGGTTCTCAGTCCCTTTGCCAGATCCCCAGGTTGGGAAATCTGTTGTGGGCCCTAGAACTTTCACAACAGTGTGAGAACTTCTCTGGTATAATTGTTCTTCAGTTTGTGGGTCATCTGCTTGGTCACTCTAAAGTGGGGCTAATGGCAACCTCCTCCAGGAGGACTTAGGCCACACGCCACACCTCCCAGGTCTGCTACAGCCAGAGCCCCTGTCCCTGTGGCAGGCCACTGCTGACCTGTGCCTCCACAGGAGACACTCAAAGGCAGGTCTGGCTCAGTCTCTTATGGGGTCCCTGGGTCCTGGTGCATACAAGGTTTTGTTGAGCCCTCCAAGTGTCTCTGGTGCGTATGGGGTTTGACTGGATACCTGATTTCACCCCTCCCACAGTCTCGTTGGGGCTTCTCCTTTCTCCCTGGATGAATGTCTGAGCACTAAAGCAAGGTTTACTTTGCATGTGAGGCTTCAGATTATGCAGTTTGGAAAGCTGTAGCCAGCATCCTCATTGGAGAGGGATTTTTTTTTTTTTTCTTTAGAAGACAATATGTTTTCAAAGGCTTCTGAGCACTAATACATTTCATTCATTTAATAAACATTAAATTTGCACTTATTATAATCCAGTCAGGACTCTAGACACTGGTGATACACAGACATGAACTGAACAGACAAGAATTTGTTTTTGTGAGAGAAAATTTTATAGTTATTCCTAGTATGATATACAAGGCTTATAAGTCTTACATAAATATTAAATTTATTAGCCAGTCCTTGGACAGCTTCATTATAAGTGGTCAAAAATACATTAGTCAGATTCATAACTTTTAAAATCATTGTTTCATTCATAAACTGCTGCAGATAAAGGGAATTTAAGTAATATTTCATCCGTATCATTTGATGGAGGATGATTAAGAGATCACTGAGATGAAAACTCGACACAAAAGCCAGGTTACCATGTCCAAAATCATGCTGTGGTCTCATTGGCTTCTCTTCTATTATCCCAGAGCTTTCTTTCCTTTCAATTTTAATTGATTTTGTTATACATGGATCTAGTCTTTATGTGCACTATGCGAAAATGCTTGTTTCCTCATTCCATTCACTGTTGTTATATTATACCTCTTAAATGCTTTTATTTTTGTAAACTACCCAAGAAGACATAAATATAGCTTCATTATAGCATGCCTCTCTATTTTCACGGGGTCATACATTTACATTTATGCAGCCATCAAAGGGTTGCTCTCAGAGGAAGGAGCCATAGACACAGTTTTGATGTCACCTCCCCTCCCAAAAATACTTCACAACTCATAGTTCAGGGAGGGAAAATGTTAGATTTTTTTTGGTCTACTATCTCTCAACATACATCTCTCTTCAACCTGAGTAGTGCTTCTCCTTGTCCAATTTTGCTTGATATTAATACTGTTACTGCTGCTTTGTTAACACCTTTGTCTGCTACGTCTTTTTCCATATGTTTTCTACTCTTCAGTATCATTTTGCTTTAAGCATATATCTTACATAAAACATGTATAGCTGTATTTTAAAAATCACATTGATCCTCTTCCTTTTGGTAGGAAATAAAATCATCTTAATTTATCATATTTATCATAATACTGGACTTATTTCTTATATCTTAAATTTTTTACTTAGCATATTTTCTTGTTTTTTCATTTTCCCCCTATTTAATTCTTTTGGATTGATAGCAATTTTCACTGTAATAGTTTTTATTTAGATATCCTTAAATTATTGGTGTTCACCAATTTTATCACATGTACTTAAATAAAGCTTTAAATCTATCAATATCTATAGTTAATTAGTGTTTGTACTCTTTCCCAAACCAAGACAAGAATTTTAATGTGTCATCCATGCTCCTCTGTCTTGATACTCATGTATCATTATTTTCCATATTCATTTTCAAATTATTGTACATCATTCTTCAATAATTAGACTTGACTATTAGTCTCAACTTAATCTAACTCTCATTAGTCTCAACTTAATCTAACTCTCAGTATCAGTTTCTGTGTTGATCTCCTTTCTTAGATTTGCTTAATTCTGTTCAAGTACCTCTTTTAACAGAGAATGGTCTAACATTGACCCATCTGGCTGTCACATTTGAATGCTGGTTTTACTAGACCTACAAACTTAAGGTCAAGGATTTTTATCTTAGTTCCTGAGGCAGGGATTGAACCCGGACCCTGGAAGTGAAAAGCACCAAATCCTAACCACTGGAGCACCAGGAATTCCTGAGGTTGAGTATCTCTTTTCCTCAGTGAACACTGACGATAACTTGTACACAGAATGCAGGTATCCATTGTCGCCTGTGAGATGTCTACTGGTAAAATGGCACCCCACTCCAGTACTCTCGCCTGGAGAATTCCATGGACAGAGGAGCCTGGTGGGCTACAGTCCACGGGGTCGCAAAGAGTTGGACACGACTAAGACAGTAACACATACAAGAGCATCTGCTTTTCTTTCTGGAAGTTTCTTTGGAGATTTTTCCTTTTATCATTGGAGTTCTGAAATTTTACCAGTGCATGTCTAGATATGGGTCTTTCTCACTCAGCTTACTTGGAACTCTGTTCCCTTTCCATACAAGGACCAGCCCTTTAACTGAGCATACTCAGCAATTCTCTCTTAAGCCAACTTCCCCTTTTCTTGGTTTCTGTCCATATCTGGTGTGGAGGTTTGAAGGTGCTGCAAGCTGCCCTTTGCTTGCATTCCAGCCTCTCTGTATCCCTTAAGAGCATCCTCTGAGAAAACTGAATCCTGACTTCTGACTATTAAAGTTAAGTGCAAACCATATTACTTTCCATGTCATTCTCTGAAGAATTCTCTCTCCTACTTACATAAACCTTTCAAAAGAGTGTCCTCTGATTCTCCACTCTCCCCTCGTCCAATAATGTCAGGCAATCTGACTTCAAGCCTCCTTCCCTGAATGAAACCGCTTTCTGGAAAGGCAATTGCCTCAGAAACTGTCACATTCATCTTGATTCCTCCAGCATTTGACACCCTCCCACTCTGCCCCATCCCACAACTTTTCCTAAAATGTTCATCCCCCTTGGTTTGCAAAGCTGACGATTTGATTTTATTCCTCCTCCTGACTGCTTTGTTTCCTTCACTGCCTTAGTGAATCTTCATTCTCTAAAGCTAAGTCTTCCCCTCAACATTCTCTCCTTGAGAAATTCCACCCATTCCTACAGACTCTGGTATCACTTTTGGAAAAACAACCATCAGTCTCCCACTCCTGTAGGCTGATCTACATCTTGAGGCCACCCACACTATAGTGCCTCCTAGTTATAGTGATACAGTTAGGATATATGAAAACAAGCTTATTACCACCTTGGTGAGAGCTGGTCCTAGACATGCATTCCAAATTTATTTTTAAATAAACGTATGGTGCTCAGGATAAATCATTCATGAATAAATAAAGAGCAAAATAAAATAAAAGTTGACTAGAAATAATGCAGAAAATTTTCTTAGAGTTATCAAAAATTTCTTGATGAACCAGTTTGATTACGTAAAGATAAGCCCTAAGGTGAAATCTGGAAAACTGACAGTGATAAAAGAGAGAGATTAGTTTGCATAATAACAAGTAATAATTTGAACTTTACTGAGGCTCCCAGGGAGACAAGGTGAGGCTTCCTGAGTAAAACAGAGGAAGGAGGTGAGGTTAAAAAGAGGATTAAGGAGTAAGGGGAGAACCATCCAGAAAATGCTTGAAAACTGAGACCGCAGGAGGAAACTGTGAGATTCCACATGGAAATAATATCAGAAGCAATTTTAATAACAGTGATATTTAAGTATAAAGGTATATACTGTGAAATAAAATCCTTCTACACTACAACTAACTTTTATTAAAAGCATATACCTTATATTTGTAATATTTAAAAAGAGGTGTTACAGAAATTAAAGATTGATTTCACACTGAGGTTGGCAAGGGGCAGAGTAAAGAACAGCCCCACCTACAAAATACAAAGCAATGGCCTAAATACATCTAAGATTGAACAGGCAGGAACACACATAACCCCTCCCTCAAAACATCCCTCGGGATATCGAGAGTATAATAAATTTATAGCTGCAAATTAGGCAGAAGATCAAGCCACGTGTTTGCTTAAAAATTACACTAAAGCTAACATTTGAAAGGATGGAGAATTTGGAAACATATTGATGGTAACTTTAGGATTACAACCTGACGTTCTTATATTGGGCTCTTATATATGGCTCATGCTATAATATCCATTATACACAGTCTCTCAGCTGATTTTGTACTTTCTGTACCAAATGCAAACACCACCCTGATATAGAAGGGAATCTAAAGTTGTTTACTAGTCATTGCTGGGTTCTACTGAACTGGTGGCTAAGTGGCCAAGTGGCCAAGGATTGGCAAAGGGAATTAAGGATGGCATCTCTTATGTGCTAAATTCTTCCTGACTTTGGTTTTGGGCTTTTTCTTCTTCCCTGACCCCAACCTTCACAGAGCACAATAGTTCTGATTAGCTAATTATTGCAAACTGCTCCAGCAAGACTTAAGTGGGAGATGTAATTAAAATTTTGCTTCTAAGAAGGAAAAACAATGTCATCTTAGTGCTGTAGCTTTAAGTTTTTAAATGTTTTCCAATTAATTATAATATCTCTTCAAATATATGTATTATATAAATTATTATTCCTTTGCCAGAAGTCTATATCAGGATATGTCTTCTAGGCTGGCATACACCTGGCGTAACAAGTTATTTTAAAGTGAATATACTGGGGGTTTTGATGACTAAAGTCTGATGAGTCAACATTGTAAAATAGCTGTACCAAATCTCAATTTAAACTCTTGTTGCATTTTTTAAAGTATAGAATTCAGAACTTTTGGTCCACTTTATATTCAGATGTGGCCATTAGTGTTTTTAAAAGGGAAATACTGGTAAAGTATAATATGTGGAAAGAATAGTGCTCAGAGTGTCAAAAAACAGTGAAAATTTTCTCAAAAATTATAGTCTCATTTTGGAAATAAATTTTGAGTGCCTAATGGATAAGGTGCTTTAGAGAAGAGAAACCATCTAACTTCACTATAGAACTATAGGGCTCCAAATGTGATAAAAATAGATTCTTATAATAATTAAAAAAAAAAAAAACTGTGTATACTTAACTTGGGAAAAAATTCAGGAAGAAACAGTGATTTTCTTTGAATATTTGGAAATTCATGTGCAGAAGGATTAAAAATAAGTGAACAAATAAGAAAGAATACAGGGGAAAGGGTCAAATCCATAGGAAGAATTTTCTGACAACTCAGAGTCCATAAAAAGGAGTGAGTGTCCACATGAAGTACCAAAGTGTTGACTAGCAGAGGTGCTTAACTAGTGGTGTGACTAGTCAGTTCTCCACAGGGATGTATCTCTGATTCCTAGAATCTATGATTCTCCCCATTCCGCAACAAGATGTCCATCAGCAGATGAATGGATAAGAAAGCTGTGGTACATATACACAATGAAGTATTACTCAGCCATTAAAAAGAATACATTTGAATCAGTTCTAATGAGGTGGATGAAACTGGAGCCTTTATACAGAGTGAAGTAAGCCAGAAGGAAAAACACCAATACAGTATACTAACGCATATATATGGAATTTAGAAAGATGGTAACGATAACCCTGTATACGAGACAGCAAAAGAGACACTAATGTATAGAACAGTCTTATGGACTCTGTGGGAGAGGGAGAGGGTGGGAAGATTTGGGAGAATGGCATTGAAACATGTGAAACATCATGTATTCTGTCGATTTTTCAACTGTCCTGTGTCCATCCAAACCATGTTCCAAACTTGTCAAGGTCTCTTGAGTGCCACCATCACCACACAGGTACACATCCGACTAGCTTCTCGCACTGGGACCATTGCAATGACTGTCTAACTGCCTCTTCTCCACCGCCACTTCTGCTCACCATGCAGTCTCCTCATGGCAGAAAGGCAGACCTTTTAAAAGGTAAAACAGATAATGTAAACCTCCTCTCTAAATTCATTTCATATCTTTCCAACTCTTAGAATAATATCTAAACTCCTTACTCTGGGTCTTACTAATAGGCCTGTGTAATCTGCCCAGCCTACATCTCAAAAAACCATCTCGCATTCTTCTCCCTATGATTAACCATGTTCCAGCCATATTGACCTTTTATTGCCTAAAACATATACTGATTTCTTTAATTGGGAAACTTTTCTGATCTTTTCATGGTTGTTTCATTCTTGTCATTCTTCAGTTCAGTTCAGTCACTCAGTCGTGTCCAACTCTTTGCAAACCCATGGACTGCAGCATGCCAGGCTTCCCTGTCCATCACAAACTCCGAGAGCTTGTTCAAACTCATGTCCATGGAGTCGATGATGCCACTCAACCATCTCATCCTCTGTCACCCTCTTCTCCTCCTGCCTTCAACCTTTTCCAGCATCAGGATCTTTTTCAGTGAGTCAGTTCTTCACATCAGGTGGCCAAAGTTTTGGAGTTTCAGCTTTAGCATCAGTCCTTCCAATGAATATTCAGGACTGATTTCCTTTAGAATGGACTGGTTGGATCTCCTTGCAGTCCAAGGGACTCTCAAGAGTCTTCTCTAACACCACAGTTCAAAAGCGTTAATTATTTGGCACTCAGTTTTCTTTATAGTCCAATTCTCATCATCCATACATGACTACTGGAAAACCATAGCTTTAACTAGATGGACCTTTGTCAGCAAAGTAATGTCTCTGCTTTTTAATATGCTGTCTAGGTTCATCATAGCTTTTCTTCCAAGGAGCAAGCATCTCTTAATTTCATGGCTTAATTTCATCTGCAGTGATTTTGGAGACCAAAAAAAAACAAAGTCTGTCACTGTTACCATAGTTTCCCCATCTATTTACCATGAAGTGATAGGACTGGAAGTCAAGATCTTCATTTTTTGAATGTTGAGTTTTTAAGTCAGCTTTTTCACTCTCCTCTTTCATTTTCATTAAGAGGCTTTTTAGTTCTTCGCTTTCTGCCATAAGAGTGGCGTCCTGTGCATATCTGAGGTTATTGATATTTCTTCCAGCAATCTTGATTCCATTTTGTGCTTCATCCAGCCCAGCATTTCACATGATATATTATGCATATAAGTTAAATAAACAGGGTGACAATATACAGCCTTGACATACTCCTTTCCCGATTTGGAACCAGTCTGTTTTTCCATGTCCAGTTCTAACTTCTTTTTCTAACCTCCAGTTCTAATTGTTGCTTCTTGACTGGCATACAGATTTCTCAGGAGGCAGGTCAGGTGGTCTGATATTCCAGTCTCTTGAAGAATTTTCCACAGTGTGTTATGATCCATACAATAAAGGCTTTGTCATAGTCAGTAAGTCAGTAGTAGATGTTTTTCTGAAATTCTCTCACTTTTTCAATGATCCAACTGATGTTGGCAATCTGATCTCTGGTTCCTCTACCTTTTCCAAATCCAGCTTAACATCTGGAAGTTCATGGTTCACACATTGTTGAAGCCTGGCTTGGAAAACTTTGAGCATCACTTTGCTAGCGTGTGAGATGAGTGCAATTGTGCTGTAGAGTCATACAGAATAGTAGAATGTTTGAACATTCTTTGGCACTGCCTTTGTTTGTGATTGGAATGAAAACTGACCTTTTCCAGTTTGTAATTCTTAGTTAAAATCTCACCATTTTCCAAGAGGTTCTCCTTGATCACCAAATACAAATACAGTCATTCTCTAAGACCTGATTTTAATTCTTCACTGAACTTATCATTATCTGTATTGTGTTTGTTTCTGTTTTGTTTAATAACTGTATCCAACAATCCACTAAAATGTGAGCTTCATAAGACTAGGAGTCTTTTCTGTCTTGTCCATCACTGTATCATGTGCCTTGTAAGTGACTGCAAAGTATGTTGCAATGTTGAGAGAGAGGAAAAACAGAGAAAGGAGAGAAAGCTATTATTATTGAGTATCATGATCTTAATCTTACTGCGCTCTGGGTGACACCCTCTAAATCTATTTTCTGTTATGTTGCTCTGTATTTCTTCTTTATTATTTCTATTCTTTTAGAAAAATCACTTTAAACATATCTGTTTTGTGGCCTATTTAAAGATTTTGCTTGTGTGTTTTCTCATTCAGAGTGTGCTCCTTGCATTACATCTGCTGATTCTCCTGCATGGTTTTTGCTTTCTCCTGTATTTTATTTTGTATGATTCTGTGTTATTTCTACTGAGGGCTCATCTTGCACAGCACTTTCCCCCTCCATGAAACTCATATAATCCTCACTGTAAAAATATCCTTCACAGCCATAAATTTCTTGGCTGTAGGTTGATATATCACAAAACCATAAATGTGCATCATATACTTGCATGGCCTGTGCTAGTGTTTGCTTCTTTTGTTGGGGTGGAGGTACCTTTTTTCTTCCCACCAAGGCTCTTGAGGAAGGCAAGCTTCTTTCTCACTCTTTCCTGCAGCTATTGAATAAAATTTCTCTAAACTCCCTTTGATAGAAAAGGGAATTCAGTGAGGCCTCCAGCTTTACGTAGTTGTTTTTTTTTTTCCCCGAGCCTATGCTGGCTGAGCATACTCTCCTCTCCATGCAGCAACACTGAAGTCATAAATTCTTAACCATCTAGAGCTTATAATGACCCAAAACACTCAAAAGCGCCAACTGACCCTATACCTCACTTTTGTCTTTTTATTATTGCTGCTGTATTTTATGGATACCTATATATATATATATATTTTTTTTTTTTTCAGGATGGCTCATGTTTGTTATCCCACATTTATTCAGCATTTCTATGAGTTTTCATTAGGGCTGGGGTCCATCCACATCAGATCATTCTGCCATATTGTTCAAATTCTTTCCAACAAGTTAGCTACTCTATTTAAGTGCTATCATGAGTTAAGTTCTAGTTCCCTTTTAGATATTGAAATGATGAAGTTTCAAGAGATTACTTGACTTGTCCATCATTATACAGTTGAAGGTGTTTGGGGTCTGGGATTAAAAAAGTCACATATAATCGATGACCACAGCAGGCTCTCAAGTATAAGGCCATATAGTTAATATAAACCCTTTCTAACTTAAAATTAATTTGATATCCTTGCACTTTGAATGGCTTATTTTCCTAAGTTGGAATATGTGGTTTCATGGTGTTAATCACGGTGGAATACATAATCAGGCTAATGTTTGCTCAGAGCTTTTATAATCTCAGCTGCAGATCCCTTCCAATTGCTTTGTGGATTTTCCATGATACACCATGGGAAGGAAAATATGTCAAATTAACAGTTTCACTATGTGAATTAATATTAAGATGCCTCCCCAAAAGTGTAATCTTATAGTGTCATTAACATGAGTTTGGATAATGGAAATATTTTAATAGTAAGTAACATATCATACTGCTCCTTTCCTAAAATTTTCACCCTTCACAATATTAGTCATTTTAATTTGTGTCTAACAAAATTTTCTTTTTTAAGTATGAATAAAGAGATGCATTTATATTTTCAATGAAGAATTTAGAAGTGTGAGTACTAGGCCACATTAGATTCACTCTGGAAGAGGCACATAAAAAAATGAGAGGAATTTATATATTCAATCTTTAAGTTACTGAGAGTGGAAAGGCTTTAGTTTTGGTTCCTCTACAGACTGTAAAGTTTTTCTGACTCCATTTTTAATACAAGAATTAAATTCTCACAACAGTACTCAATTCTTCTTAGTAAATGGCTGAGAAAGAACTGAACTCTTTTACCAGACAAGCAATCTGTTAATCACTTGTAAAGGTCAGGACTGAGCCACACAAGAACTTGATTTTTCACTTGTGACAATGCTCTATGTTCTTTTCATACCCTATGGTTTCAGAGAACCAGAATTTCCCACTACCTCAAAACACTAGGTTAACCTCAAAAACAAGTCTGAAAAAAATATTCTTTCAGACATTAAAAAACATGAAACATGAACAACTACCAAATGATGTTTGACATTTAAGAATGACCTTTGTGCAGCAAATAAAGCCATTTTCCAAAAAGCCAACGTTCAAACATTCCCAGAAACACATTTGCAAATGAAAAGACATCACCAGCTAAAAAAGTAATTACTAGCCATAAACCCTTTTTTTTTTTTTTGCAAACACCATTGAAATTAGTGAAGTTAAATCCTCAGATTAAGTAGAAATTCTCCATCAATTCTCATGCCACTTTTGTAACACTGCTGAATTAGGTTTGGAAACTTCACTGAATGAACATAAACCACCTTCTCTTGCAGCCTCCTCTGAAGATGGAGAACACGTTTTGCTGGTATCCAGAGAATCTCAGTGAATTTACTGCCTTACAGATTTAAAGTAGCTTCATGGTTGACTGTCTTGACCTCAGGTTTTGAGGTCAAAATCTCCTACTGCTTCCATAAAAGGCAATCTCCAGGCTTCCTGGAGCAGATTGTCTGGAAAAGTGTAGATAGAAGCATTTTGGTCCTACCCTAAGACCAGCCAGTAAGTGATATCAATAAATACATTAACACAGTTACCATAAAATGATTATATGAAATTAATTTCAGAGTCCACATACATGTGTCAATGTTTTCTTTCTCTGGTGCTTAAATGAGGATACCTACATTTCTTTGGCATTTACTATGTCACTACCCTTTGGTGGAAAGATGGAATTTGTTACCTCTTTTATATTTAAGAATTATGACCCCCTCACCCATGTAGAGATGAGAAATCAAATGATAATGTAATAGTATCACTTGCACTATACAGAGTGGTCATTCAAAATCAGGTGTGACTATGTTCAAAACCTATGTTTTTTTCTCTAAAGTATTAAACTAAAACAGAGGGCACAGTATCCATCCCCTGAGTAAAAGCAATTCAAGTTCATCATGATAAAGATGTCAGAAAAAATATTATGTTTATCCCTATTCCACCACCAAAAAATTCTTACCACCATTATTTCCAAATTTTAAATGCTCTTTTGGGGAGAGGCATGTGTAATAAGATGTTATGAGGTTTTCTTGAGAACTTGTACCAGAGGCAAATTAACAGTGCAAAGATTTCACTGTTGAGAATACATTCACTGAATTAAAATCTCCAATATCTCCCACAGACACAAGACAGATTTATAATTGAAAGTCATCCCAAGGTAAGAGTATTGACAATTTTCTTTTCCAAAAGGAGAAAAAGAGGCCTCTGGAGAGTCACTAATAAATTTAGGGGTGACTGAAACCTCTCCTGATTGGACATTCACTTAAATCATCAGGCTCTCTTATCAGCTGGGTGCTCTCAGATAAAGAGGAGGAAGTACCAGTGGAAGACACTTCTGTGAGACCACATCAACCACAAATGCAGAGTGTATTAGATTTTGCAGCTGAAGGAGGGGAATAAGGATCTGGATAACCTCAGGGTTTAAGGATAAGATTTAGAAGGAATGGAAATGGTACAGTCAGCAATCAGGAAGTCACAACACGGAAGTACTTTTGAGAATTTTATGACTTCACTTTGAGCTTAAGGTGAGAGTGAAACTTCTTAGTGGAAATGCTAGCAGATGAACTAAGGAAGTCAATATGAGGATATAGGTTTATTGACTTTTTGCTGTGATAAAGGTTGGGTGAGGTCTACAAAGCAAAGAAGGACCAGAAGCTGCTTTTGGAGAGAACCCACATTGGGGTTTGGAAGAGGAAAGTGGAACATTGAAATAAGATTATGAGAAACAGCGAAAGGAGACAGAACTTAAGAGGGTGTTTCATCCAGGGAAGCCCAGCCTTCAATTAATGAAAGGGAGCTGAGAAGGTTACTGGATTTGAATATTAGATAATCACTGGTGATCTTTAAGAATCAAATAATTTCCAAAAAAGGTAAAAGAAAAATAACTTGATAAGAAACAGAAATATTAGAATTGAATACTGATCAATAATAGAAACTCAATCTCTTTTGTGATTCTAATGAATGCAGTGAATAAATAAAATATGAATAAATTAAAAGGGGAAGAGATAACTAACATTGATTTTAATATTAAGGAGACTATGATATTTGTAAATATTAACATTACAATTTCATTGAAATTAATAATTTTCAGAAAAATTTAGCAATGTTAATTCAAGAAGCAGGAAAAATATTTAATTGTCCAATAAACAAGGAGGACAGAAAATGTTG
Organism: Bos javanicus; assembly: GCF_032452875.1. Taxonomy (NCBI): domain Eukaryota; kingdom Metazoa; phylum Chordata; class Mammalia; order Artiodactyla; family Bovidae; genus Bos; species Bos javanicus. Next base: position 7,762,849 of record NC_083876.1, on the reverse strand, counting down.
TTAAAGGACTATATGCCAATAAGGACTAGCTTCATATACAATGGGAAGAGGTAGCTTTAAAATTTTTATAACGAAATTATTTCCTAATATAGACAAAATGTTATAGAACTTGCAAAACATTTAAAACTATCTAATTTGTTTTATAAAGTTAGGGTAACAAAGGTAGTAACATATAACAAATATGGTTAAAAATAAAAAGTGTGAAGCAAAATAATTTATGTGAAAACCCTAAATAAAACACTAGGATGAAATTAATGGTACATGAGTGGAAAAATCTCTCATAACTGGGTAGGGTCCATTTGAAGAATTAATTATGCATCAATGTTGGAAAACATTTGAGAAAACGTATAACTGAAACAGATCTAGAAAAGCCTAAAATTCATCAACTTCTTGTAATTAAAATTCTTTTAAAACTAGTATAAAACAAAGACTGTTGCCCACCCTCCAGTTCTCCAATGATCAAGTCATTAGCCAAGGCAGTTGGCTAATGTCACCAAGGCAGTGACACAGTCCACCTGGAAAGGAATTCAGGATGAAAAACAGATGAGGTTCTCTGTACTTTGAAAAAACAGACCCCTAGATAGTTAGGATGTATTTCTCAGGAAAAAAATCAGGTGAGCCCTAGGCTTGCATCTTCTGATACCTAGCGGAGCACTGAAACTATTAACTGAGATACCTGTTACTCATGGCCAGCAGTCGGAGAAGGCAATGGCACCCCACTCCAGTCCTCTTGCCTGGAAAATCCCATGGACAGAGGAGCCTGGTGGGCTGCAGTCCATGGGATCGCTAAGGGTCAGACACGACTGAGCGACTTCACTTTCGCTTTTCACTTTCATTCTTCACTTTTATGCATTGGAGAAGGAAATGGCAACCCACTCCAGTGTTCTTGCCTGGAAAATCCCAGGGACTGGGGAGCCTGGTGGGCTGCCGTCTATGGGGGTCTCACAGAGTCAGACACGACTGAAGCAACTCAGCAGCAGCAGCAGCAGCATGGCCAGCACTAATCCTTCCCTGTGATGTATGCTTGGCTTCATGTGCCCTCTTCTCCAAGATCATATAGACACTGGTCTCTCCCCTTAGCTCTGGAAGAACAGCTCCTCTAAGTTACTGACCAGCTGTCTCCCAGGCTATAGTCCTCAGTAAGGTCCCTGAATAGAACTAAAGCTCACAGCTCTCACATAGTGTGGTTTTGTTTTGTTGTGCTACTTCAGTCAAAACTGAGAGTCTTCAGATAAGGAAAAATAACTAAAAAAACATCAAGTCAATTGTTCCATCATACTTAGAAATGAGACTCTAGAGACACCCTCATAAGTAAAAAGCACAAAACAAGGATGCTTATAATAACAATGACTACTTTGCATTCAGTTCAGTTTAATCGCTCAGTTGTGTCCGACTCTTTCCGACCCCATGAAAGGCAGTACGCCAGGCCTCCCTGTCCATCACCAACTCCCAGAGTTCACCCAAACCTATGTCCATCGAGTCGGTGATGCCATCTAACCATCTCATCCTCTGTTGTCCCCTTTTCCTCCTGCCCTCAATCTTTCCCAGCATCAGGGTCTTTTCAAATGAGTCAGCTCTTCGTATCAGGTGGCCAAAGTGCTGGAGTTCCAGCTTCAACATCAGTCCTTCCAATGAACACGCAGGACTAATCTCCTTTAGGATGGACTGGTTGGATCTCCTTGTGGTCTAAGAGTCTTCTCCAACACCACAGTTCAAAAGCATCAATTCTTCAGCACTCAGCTTTCTTCACAGTCCAACTCTCACATCCATACATGACCACAGGAAAAACCATAGCCTTGACTTGACAGACCTTTGTTGGCCAAGTAACGTCTCTGCTTTTTTGCACTGGTTTGGAAGTATTAATAGAATCAGCACAACTAGACTCAAAACATTTATACACCACAAAATAATGGAAAAAAAACCTGTCTTTATTTGCAGACAAAATTCTTTACCTAGAAAGACCAATTTTAAAACTAGTAGAATTAATAAGATTTCATTATGTCTGCATATGTGATAAAAATATCCAAAATAATAAATAGCCTTACTACAATAAAAATAATAAAGTAGAAATATTTTTTAAAATATACTAAAAATAAATTATAACACAAGTAGTTAATTTAACAATAAATATGCAGAGGCTATCTGAAACAAAACTACAAACGTCAATCAGAATTATAGAGTGTGCTAGACATAGTGCTTCATAGTATGATAATATGACATATTTATTCCTTACAACTACCCTCTGTATATTATTCCTGAGAGGCTTATAAAGATGAATAGACATGCCTAATATCTCAGAGTTAAGTGGAAGGATGAAGAGAATGGAGGTAAGAAAAAGGGAGGAAAAAGATAAAGTGGAGATTACAAAGGCAAATATACATGGACATAATAGATTTTATTGTAAAAGACTTTCTGAACACAATATTTTGTTTATCATAAACATAATCAATATAACCTAAGGTTTGGCAACAAACCAGTGAACATAATTGTGGTGCTATTATATGAATACACAATTAACAGACAAAAAATGATAATAACTAATACACATGCTGACTCCATTAGCAACCTAGATACAATAAACTGTAAGAACAAAAAGTTATTTTAATGTATTAGATTAGCAAAAATTAAATGTTAGACAATCCTTTTAAAAGCTCATTTCACAAAATGAGCACTCAAAGAATGCTATTGGAATCCAAATTATTTCCAACTTTGTCTTTAGCAATGTGGCAATTTTTATCAGGAACAGTAATACTGTCAATATTGTGTATTGACTGGGAAATTCCATTTTTCTGAATATACCTGATTAAAAATATTGGAGATGTTGTCAAACATTATGATCAAATTTTTGTTAATTTCTAAAACTGAGCAATTAGAAACTAAGGAATTAGTAATTAATGAAATTAATGTAGCAAGTAAAAACTATTTCCAAGAAATTTTAGTGGCAAAGGAAAATGATCTTGCTATATTTATAAGCACAGTACAAAAACAAACAAACAAAAAACTTAAACAAAAAACCCCAAGGACAAAAATATGCCTATATCTACTCTGTGACATTATAAACAATTTTTGTGTATCTTTATAATCAACTGTCTTTTCCAAGTGATCCACAATGATTATATGTTATTTCTAAAAGTCAGGAAGAGAGCATTTAAAAAAAGTTTGCTTTCAGCACAATTTCTCTAGAATATACAGAGGAAAACTAAATTCATGTATTTAAGGAGGGTAGGTAGGGAGAAAATGGAGACTGGTCAAGTTTGTGCCTTCTATAACCATGAAAAGAAAGGAGGAAATTGGGACAACAGCCAGAGGAAAGAATGGAGTCTGAATATTTGGGAAACTTTTTAACCTAATTTATAAAACTCATTTCCAGATTGAAGACAATCAAAGAACTGCTGTGAAGCCAGGAGCCATGGGGAGGCTCTCCATCCCTCTCTGAGCTGAGCAGTGATGACGTGGGGGATGGAGGTCATGGACCAGCCTGCAGCAGGTGTCTCTGAAGTGGGACACCTGTAATTATTTGCTTGACCAGCCAAGCAGAACAAGAAGCCTGCTGGAGGCCTCATTGCTTAGTGATTAAAAGAGATCACAGCATATTTTCTACAAATGTATCCATTCCCAAGTAGCCTTACAGCTTAAGTCCATAATAAAGGAAGTGTTTTTGCTCAATCCTTATGGACAGTAAATTATGAGATCTCATGGAGTAAGAAACAGGATGAATTTATTCATTATTCTTAATGTCAAAGTCTTGGGAAGAGGCTTTGTGGAGTTTAGGTTAGCTGTCAGAAAGGGTAAGAGTAGCATTAATAACACAAGCTTAAGGACTAACAACGGAGAAGGCGATGGCAATCCACCCCAGTACTCTTGCCTGGAAAATCCCACAGACGGAGGAGCCTAGTAGGCTGCAGTCCATGGGGTCGCTAAGAGTCAGAAATGACTGAGCGACTTCACTTTCACTTTTCACTTTCATGCACTGGAGAAGGAAATGGCAACCCACTCCAGTGTTTTTGCCTGGTGAATCCCAGGGACAGGGGAGCCTGGTGGGCTGCCGTCTATGGGGTCGCACAGAGTCAGACATGACTGAAGTGACTTAGCAGCAAGGACTAACAAGGGTTTCCCTGGTGGTTCAGCAGTAAAGAATCTGCCTGCAATGCAGGAGACACAGGAAACACAGGTTCGATTGCTGGTTCAGGAAGATCCCCTGGAGGAGGGCAAGGCAACCCACTTCAGTGTTCTTCCCAGGAAAATCTTACAGACAGAGGAGCCTCACAAGGTACAGTCCACAGGGTCACAGAGTCAGATAAAACTGAAGCGACTGAGCACACAAGGACTAGTAAGAGAGGCCCTTATTAGTATCCTAAAGCATATGCTGTTCACTTTTAGGAATGGAGCTCTAAAAACACAACATGGCATGGACCTATTATTTGGGACTATTACTAAAGATATAATTATAAAGTATAATGATGCAGTACACTGGCCAAATTTTAATAACTAAGATATAGGAAACAGCAACAACAACCTAAACATACATTCTTCTTCATTACAATGTCAACCAGTATGAGCTAAAGTTGGCAGCTACACACAGTGGTCATGTCCCTCTTCACAAATGGAGCAAAATTCAATTCTCATGTAACATCAACAATGTGATAAACATGCCTTACTTTAAACTAGAAGAAAAGAAAGATCTACGTTCTTAAGTGTCCTAACATCACTGAAGCGATGGAAATCACAACATCTCATCAGGTTGTATGCTTGAAGAATAGATGACTCTGAGGACTACTTTCAGTATTTGAAAGAGAATTGTGAGAGAAATGGACAAAACAGAAAATCACAACAGAGGGGTTTTGGACACCCATGGTTGGAAGTATGTCCATGAAAACATCCTAAATGTCCATCAATAAGCAAGGGTGAAATTAGGATTCAGCTAAAATACAGACTATTCTGCAAGCCATGAACCATTTAGTAGATGCATGTGTATGGACTTGGAAGGACCTCCAAAGTACACTGTGAAGTGAATAGTGTCAGATAATTTGCACTTGATTCCATTTATTCAAAACTTCACTAAAACCTGAGTGCACTCATGTGTGTGCTTGTGAGCATGTATAAATGTCTCTAAAGAATCACACCAACTGTTAACATTGGTGACTTCTTTGTATCGAGATCAGATGGAGAAATATCAAGGTATGTGACCAATATATTCTTGTACTGTTGGGGTTTTTACAATAAATGTTACAATAAAAATTTTACAAAAAAATACTAATATTCAATGATTCACTAGGATAATAGCATTTAAAAACTGTCACTGAACAGCTTTTGAAAAACAGTCCATGGATTACATAAAAAAAGGTCAAGTACAGGAAAACTCAGAAAGGTTCTAATCTTTGTAAATCTGCATAAAAGAATGGGACATTGAGCACCTCACAGGCAATTAATTGTAAGCTGGAGGTGGCTCTGGACTGCAGGTACATACAGGAAACATCTAAAAGCTGAGCTTTAGGGAACTTAACTGAAGAGGGAGGTTCTCAGACAAGGAGGCCATGGTGCAGATTCACTCTTCATTTCTACATCACTCCCCTCATTTCACCAATGATGTGGGTATTTCTTTCCAGTGAGACCAACTCATTTCTCCAGTGAAAGTAGAAAGAAATTCTGGTTCCACTGAGCCCTCTGTCACTTCCACAGACGTGGTTACACACATTATTTTGTTTCTAGCATAGGTGTACTTATATGGACATCCTCACACAGTTCTTTGCAAAATATGATTTTCAAAATGAATATTTTCATGCCTATTTTGGCACTTTTAAAACATTTTTATTGGAGTACAGTTGACTACAATATTCTGATAATTTCAAATTACAGCAAAGTGAATCAAACATATACATATATCCGCTCTTTTTTAGATTCTTTTATAAAATATTGAGTAGAGTTCCCTGTGGGTACTTTTCTTAATGTTTAATTAAACTAGGCTGATATGTGCTTTATCAGAGATTGTGTGATACTGAAATCACTAAACCAGAAACGTGAGCTCACATAGAAGAATGTGACACTCCCAGCATATCTGTCTAAAACGTCCTACGACTTAAATTTTGCTCTATCTCCTTTCATTTTCAAATGTTTAGGAGAAATAAGCTTACACCATGTTTTTAAAAGGTTACATTGCCAGTGAAATATCTGTTATAGTTTTTTAAATGCCTCTCAGTGCCTAAGTCAAATCTATTGAATTTATGTTGGGGAGCCCCAGGAACAAGGATTTGTAACAAGTGCCTGGTGATTCTGCAGCCCATCTCTACATCCAAAGAATCATTGGCTCCTGAAAATCATTTATCAGCACCACACACTGTTTACAAAATGATTTTGTTTGGTTTAAAACATGCCTTAACAATTTCACATGAAATCTGTATTTCTGACTTCTACCTATACGTCTGATATCTGGCAATTAAACCTTGTTCTATGAAAAAAGAAAATCTTTAGACTAAATATACCCTTTTCCAGTCCCTAGTGTCTCTCAGTTCAGTTCAGTTCAGTGACTCAGCCATGTCCGACACTTTGTGACCCCGTAAATCGCAGCACGCCAGGCCTCCCTGTCCATCACCAACCCCCAGAGTTCACTCAGACTCATGTCCATTGAGTCGGTCATGCCATCCAGCCATCTCATCCTCTGTCGTCCCCTTCTCCTCCTGCCCCCTATCCCTCCTAGCATCAGAGTCTTTTCCAATGAGTTAACTCTTCACATGTGGTGGCCAAAGTACTGGAGTTTCAGCTTCAGCATCATTGCTTCCAAAAACACCCAGGACTGATCTCCTTCAGAATGGACTGGTTGGATCTCCTTGCAGTCCAAGGGACCCTCAAGAGTCTTCTCCAACACCACAGTTCAAAGGCATCAATTCTTTGGCGCTCAGCTTTCTTCACAGTCCAACTCTCACATCCATACATGACCACTGGAAAAACCATAGCCTTGACTAGACGGACCTTTGTGGGCAAAGTAATGTCTCTGCTTTTGAATATGCTATCTAGGTTGGTCATAACTTTCCTTCCAAGGAGTAAGTGTCTTTTAACTTCATGGCTGCAATCACCATGTGTAGTGATTTTGGAGCCCCCCAAAATAAAGTCTGACACTGTTTTCACTGTTTCCACATCTATTTCCCATGAAGTGATGGGACCAGATGCCATGATCTTAGTTTTCTGAATGTTGAGCTTTAAGCCTAGTGTCTCTAGCAGTTCCTAAATGCCTTTCTTCTTTCTTACCAGTTTCACTAATTAATTTTACCTGTTAGAACTTGTGATTGCCAAAGGGAAGGGGGTTGTGGGAAGGATGGATTGGGAGTATGGGATTAGCAGATGCAGAGTAGTACATAGTAGTGTATAGAATGGAAACAGCAAGGTCTTACTGTATAGCACAGGAAACTATATTCAGTACCCTGTTATAAGCCACAATGAAAAAGAATACATGTATGTGCATATATATACACATATTATATATATATTAAATTACTACACAACTGCACTTATTTCACATGCTAGCAAGATTATACACTAAATCCTTCAAGCTAGGCTTCAATAATACTTGAACCAAGAACTTCAAAAATGTATAAGCTTGATTTAGAAAAGGTAGAGGAACCAGAGACCATATTGCCAACATATGCTGGATCACAGAAAAAGCAAAGGCATTTCAAAAAATCATCTGCTTCTGTTTCACTGACCATGCTAAAGCCTTTGACTATGTGGATCACAAAGAACTGTGGAATATTCTTAATGAGATGGGAATACCAGATCACCTTACCTGCCTCCTGAGAAACCTATATGCAGGACAACAGTTAGAACCTTACATGGAATAATAGACAGGTTCAAAATTGGGAAAGGAGTATGTCAAGGCTGTATATTGTCACTCTGCTTATTTAACTTATATGCAGAACACATTGTGCAAAACACTGGGCTAGATAAATCACAAGCTGGAATGGATTGCCAGGAAAAATATCAACCTCTAATTTGCAGATGACACAGCTTTAATGGCAGAAAGTGAAGAGGCAGAAACTTCATCAAGTTGATGAAGATCAAAGAGGAAAGTGAAAAAGCTGGATTAAACCACAACACTCAAGAAACAAAGATCACAACATCCAGTTCTATCACTTCATGGCAAACAGATGGGGAAAAAGTGGAAACAGTGTCAGATTTCATTTATGTGGTCCTCAAAATCAATGAGGACAGTAACTGCAGCCAAGAAATTAAAAGACGCTTGCTCCTTGGAAGAATAGCTACAGAAAACCTAGACAGTGTATTAAAAAGCAGAGACATCACTTTGCCCACAAAGGTCCATCTAGTCAAGGCTATGGTTTTTCCAGTAGTCACATATGGATGTGAGAGTTAAACCATAAAGCTGCAAGCTGAAGAACTGATGAGAGAGTCCTTGGACTGCAAGGAGATCAAACCAGTCAGTTCTAAAGGAAATCAACCCTGAATATTCATTGGAAGGACTGATGCTGAAGCTCCAGTCCTTTGGCTAACTGATGCAAAGAGCTGACTCAATGGAAAACACCCTGATGCTGGGAAATATTGAGGGCAAGAGGAGAAGGGGGCGATAGAGAATGAGATGGTTGAATGGCGTCACTAACTCAATGGATACGAGTTTCAGCAAATTCTGGGAGATAGCGAAGGACAGGGAAGACTGGCATAGGGCAGTTCATGGGGTCTCAAAGAATCAGAGAGGACTTAGCGACCAAACAACAACCATAACCATATATATATATATACACCATGTGGCACTAGTGGTAAAGAACCCGCCTGACAATGTAGCAGGAGACATAAGATACGCGGTTCGACCCCTGGGTCAGGAAGATCCCTTGGAGGAGGGCAGGGCAATTCATTCCAGTATTCTTGCCTGGAGAATCCCCATGGACAGAGGATCCTAGAGAGCTATTAGTCCATAGAGTCCCAAAGAGTTGGACATGAGTGTAGCTACTAGGAGCATGTACTCAGTCGCTCACCCATGTCAGTAATTCATATATATATAAGAATATATGAATCACTTTGCTATACACAGAAATTAACACATTTTAAAACAAGTTTACATAAAAAAATTATTTTTTTAACATGTTAGCATCTAGACTTGAAATTTCTCATACCTACATATGATGTGGCTATTCCATTTTATAACTCAAACCTAATGCCTGCCTTTCAGACTGAACCTGGTAGTTCAGTTCAGTTCAGTTGCTCAGTTGTGTCCGACTCTTTGCGACTCCATGAACTGCAGCATGCCAGGCCTCCCAGTCCATCACCAACTCCCGGAGTCCACCCAAAACCATGTGCATTGAGTCCGTGATGCCATATGACCATCTCCTCGTCTGTCGTCCCCTTCTCCTCCTGTCCTCAATCTTTCCCAGCATCAGGGTCTTTTCCAATGAGTCAACTCTTCGCACGAGGTGGCCAAAGTATTGGAGTTTCAGCCTCAACATCAGTCCTTCCAATGAACACGCAGGACTGATCTCCTTTAGGATGGACTGGTTAGATCTCCTTGCAGTCCAAGGGACTCTCAAGAGTCTTCTCCAACATCACACTCCAAAAGCATCCATTCTTCTGAGCTCAGCTTTCTTCACAGTCCAACTCTCGCATCCATACATGACCACTGGAAAAACCATAGCCTTGATTAGACAGACGTTTGTTGATAAAGTAATATCTCTGCTTTTTAATATGCTATCTAGGTTGGTCATAACTTTCTCTTCCAAGGAGTAAGTGTCTTTTAATTTCATGGCTGCAGTCACCATCTGCAGTGATTCTGGAGTCCCCCCAAAATAAAGTCAAACGCTGTTTCCACTGTTTCCCCATCTATTTGCCATGAAATGATGGGACCAGATGCCATGATCTTCGTTTTCTGAATGGCTTTAAGCCAACTTTTTCACTCTCCTCTTTCACTTTCATCAAGAGGCTCTTTAGTTCTTCTTCACTTTCTGCCATAAGGGTGGTGTCATCTGTATATCTGAGGTTATTGATATTTCTCCCAGAAATCTTGATTCCAACTTGTGCTAAAAGCTGTAACTAAATTATTTGGTTTGATTCATCAAAAGGGCCTTGGGAGATTACTAGAATTTCTTCAGATTGAATGAGTGAGATTTAGTTATGGCTTCTAGGGTGTTATAATTATTGTAATTATTATCAGTATTATAGGCAGTATTATCATTTTATCAGGTTTCAGATAGAAGCCCTATACTTGCAGGTATCTTAATTAAGTAGGACTTCCATTAAAAAATACTAGTAGGCATTGGGTGGTTAGCTCTTTTATAATGATTAAGTCTGATCTCTAGAATAATAAATACGTAATGAAGCAAATAAGTATGTGTTGGATAGGTTATAATGTTTTTAAATATGAAGATCAAATTTGCCCTCTTGTTTTTCTGGGCTCCAAAATCACTGCAGATGGTGACTGCAGCCATGAAATTAAAAGACACTTACTTCTTGGAAGGAAAGTTATGACCAACCTAGATAACATATTCAAAAGCAGAGACATTACTTTGCCAACAAAGGTCCGTCTAGTCAAGGCTATGGTTTTTTCTGTGGTCATGTATGGATGTGGGAGTTGGACTGTGAAGAAGGCTGAGCGCCAAAGAATTGATGCTTTTGAACTGTGGTGTTGGAGAAGACTCTTGAGAGTCCCTTGGACTGCAAGGAGATCCAACCAGTCCATTCTGAAGAGATCAGCCCTGGGATTTCTTTGGAAGGAATGATGCTAAAGCTGAAACTCCAGTATTTTGGCCACCTCATGTGAAGAGTTGACTCATTGGAAAAGACTCTGATGCTGGGAGGGATTGAGGGCAAGAGGAGAAGGGGATGACAGAGGATGAGATGGCTGGATGGCATCACTGACTGGATGGACGTGAGTCTGAGTGAACTCCGGGAGTTGGTGATGGACAGGGAGGCCTGGCGTGCTGCAATTCATGGGGTCACAAAGAGTCGGACACGACTGAGCAACTGATCTGATCTGATCTGATCCACTCATTATACAAAGAAAACATACAGATAACCAACAAAAACATGAAAAAACGCTCATCACTCATTATTAGAGAAATGCAAGTCAAAACTACAATTGAGGTATCACTTTACACAGGTCAGAACAGCCATCATCAAAAAATCTACAAAAATAAATGCTGGAGAGGATGTGGAGAAAAGGGAACCCTCTTGCACTGTTGGTGGGAATGTAAATTGATACAACCATGATTATCACCCTGCTTATTTAACTTACATGCAGAGTACATCATGAGAAACGGTGGACTGGAAGAAGTACAAGCTGGAATCAAGATTGCCGGGAGAAATATCAATAACCTCAGATATGCAGATGACACCATCCTTATGGCATAAAGTGAAGAGTAACTAAAAAGCCTCTTGATGAAAGTGAAAAAGGAGAGTGAAAAAATTGGCTTAAAACTCAACATTCAGCAAACGAAGATCATGGCATCTGGTCCCATCACTTCATGGGAAATAGACGGGGAAACAGTGGAAACAGTGTCAGACTGTATTTTTGGGGGCTCCAAAATCACCGCAGATGGTGACTGCAGCCTTGAAATTAAAAGACACTTACTCCTTGGAAGGAAAGTTATGACCAACCTAGATAGCATATTCAAAAGCAGAGACATTACTTTGCCAACAAAGGTCTGTCTAGTCAAGGCTATGGTTTTTCCTGTGGTCATGTATGGATGTGAGAGTTGGACATGTGAAGAAGGCTGAGCGCCAAAGAATTGATGCTTTTGAACTGTGGTGTTGGAGAAGACTCTTGAGAGTCCCTTGGACTTCAAGGAGATCCAACCAGTCCATTCTGAAGGAGATCAGCCCTGGGATTTCTTTGGAGGGAATGATGCTGAAGCTAAAACTCCAGTACTTTGGCCACCTCATGCGAAGAGTTGACTCACTGGAAAAGACTCTGATGCTGGGAGGGATTGGGGGCAGGAGGAGAAGGGGACGACAGAGGATGAGATGGCTGGATGGCATCACTGACTCCATGGACGTGAGTCTCAGTGATCTCCGGGAGTTGGTGATGGACAGGGAGGCCTGGCGTGCTGCGATTCATGGGGTCACGAAGAGTCGGACGTGACTGAGTGACTGAACTGAACTGAACTGATGATGAAAAACAGTAAGGAGATTCCTTAAAAAGCTAGGAATAAAACTACCATGTGACCCAGCAATCCCCCTACTTGGCATACACTCTGAGAAAACAGTAATTTAAAAATGCACATGTACCCCAATGTTCATTGCAACACTATTTACTAAGACATGGAAGCAACCATCAACAGATAAATGGGTAAAGAAGATGTGGTACATTTATACAGTGGACTATTACTCAGCCATAAAAAGAAATGAATTTGAGTCAGTTGAACTGAGCTGGATGAATCTAGAGCCTGTTATGCAGAGTGAAGTAAGTCAGATAGAGAAAAACAAATATTGTATGTTAATGCATATATATGGAGTCTTTTTAAATGGCACTGATGAAACTTCTTGCAGGGCAGGAATGGAGATGCAGATGTAGAGAATGGATCTGCAGACACAGCAGGGGAAGGAGAGGATGGAACAAATTGAGAGAGTAGCACTGAAATATATACATTACCATGTGTAAAACAGATTGCTAGCAGGAAGCTGCTGTCTAACACAAGGAGCTCAGCCTGGTACACTGTGATGACCTAGAAGGGTAGGATGGGGTGGGGTGGAAGGGAGGCTCAAGAGGGACGGGATATAAGTATACTTATGGACAGTTCCCACTGTTGTATGGCAAAAACCAACAAAATATTATAAAGCCAAAAAATATTATAAAGTATTTTAAAACAATAATATAAAAATATTATAAACCAAGAAAATATTATAAATTTCTAATAAAATTATCCTCCAATTAAAAATTAATAAAAAGACATATGTGTTCAGTACTTTTATGATAGCTGTTCATTACAACATAGATCATCTTGGCTATTTCTCAATTTTAAATAATAAGATATTTAGAGACACATTACTCTTAAACGTCATCATCATTCTATTGTAACCTGTTTAACTTCAGAATATTAGATCTGTTATGGACTTTTATCTTTTACCACTGACTGTTACTTCGAAAGTTGTTCTTTCCCCAGACAATTCATCTCCTTTCCACAAAGACCATTTTAATGTTGGGTCACTGGGCCTATTTATAGGAAGCTGGTCAGAATTGGAAATCATTGGCCAATTAGTTTTTCTTAATCTTTATCCCAGATTAAATTATATGCCCTGAATTTATAAAGAAGTCCAAATTTAAAAACTGTATAATCATAAATACATATCAGAACATATGGATTGATGTGCTATACAAAAGCTGCTTCAGTCGTGTTCAACTCTTTGAGACCCTATGGACTGTAACCTGCCAGGCTCCTCTGCCCATGGGACTCTCCAGGCAAAAATACTGCAGTGGGTTGCCATGCCCTCCTCCAGGGATCTTCCCAGCCCAGGGACCAAATGCATGTCTCTTACATCTCCTGCATTGGCAGGCGGATTCTTTACCACTAATGCCACCTGGGAAGCCCCATATGGACTGATGCTTGTTTCTACGTTCCATATTCAGAGAGCCTCCACAGGCAGCAGAGATCTTGCAAAGGACTACTCCCTGATATTAAACAATGTAAAAGTACACTGAAAGCATATTACACGAGGCCAGTTGTTGTCGTTCAGTTGCTAAGTCGTGTCTGAATCTTTGTGACCCCATGGACTGCAGGATGCCAGGCTTCCCTGTCCTTCATTATCTCCTGGAGTTTGATCAAACTCACGTCCATTTGTCAGTGATGCTATCCAACCATTTCATCCTCTTTTACCCTATTTTCCTCCTGCCCTCAATCTTTCTCAGCATCAGGGTCTTTTCAAATTAGTCAGTTCTTCACATCAGGTGGCCAAAGTATTGGAACTTCAGCCTCAGCATCAGTCCTTCCAATGAATATTCAACATTGATTTCCTTTAGGATGGACTGGTTTGATCTCCTTGCAGTCCAAAGGACTCAAGTCTTCTCCAACACCACGATTCAAAAGCATCATTTATTTGGTGCTCAGTCTTCTTTATGGTCCAACTCTCACATCCATACATGTCTACTGGAAAAACCATAGCTTTGACTAGATGGACCTTTGTTGGCAAAGTGATGTCTCTGCTTTTTAATTCATTGTCTAGGTTCGTCATAGTTTTCCTTCCAAAGAGTTTGTGTCTTTTAATTTAATGGTTGCAGTCACTGTCTGCAGTGATTTTGTAGCCCAAGGAAATAAAAAATAATGCGGTCAGAGAGACTGAAATCATGTTGTCTAAGTCCTTCATTATACTCAGTCACACAGAGGTTGAGAGTTCCAGCACCAAGATCACTAGGTGGAACGTTTCTTCAGTTCATCAGCCATATGGGAAAAGAAGCATATAATTATATTTGGAATTTCTTTCACATTTATAGCAAATAATATAGTGAGTCCATCTGATGCCTTATCTAAGCAAGATTCTAGGATTTTTCATTGTTTTTTTTCAATATTATCATACAAACAAGTATATAAATCACAATTTGGTGCTGAAAGTCAATCAACAGCATCTTATTTGCTAACTTTTTCTTTATTTTATTCTACATGTAAGTTTAGGGACATTTCTGAATTTTTTTCTGGTGTAGTATGTAGAAGGACAGTGGGCAAAATTATTTGACTTTTTCACAGTGAATAAAACAAAGAGTCTCCAGGCTACTTAAGACATGACATGCTATTTATTTCTTGCTTAACAAAAGATAAATTAAAATAATTTGACACTGCCATATGTTAACAATCATATTCTAGACAGAAAAATAATTACTACAGATGGTTTGATTTAGTGTTCTACAGAGGTTGAGGGAATAAACTCTCTGTTGTCAGTACAGTTTTTGGTATAATAATAGACACACTATTCAGTGAATAAAATAAAATATCCAAAGTACACGTGGCTCTTCCTGTCATTTTGAATCAGAGGTGGCAAAATGAATAACGCCTAATTACTTGGAGACTGGCTTCACAATATAGATAGAAAACATGTGGTACAAAATATGGATTCTATATACACCAGGATAATGTTACTAAAATCCTGATACCATGGGAGATAAAAGGTGTGTTGAGAATCATCTTTACTCCATCATGTCCATTTTATGACAGTTCTTATGCTGAACTCATGCATTAAGGATAATATGTTTCTTACCCTTAGGACATATAAAGGAAAGTGAAGTTGCTCAGTCATGTTTGACTCTTTGCAACTCAATGGACTGTAGCCTACCAGGCTCCTCCGTCCATGGTATTTTCCAGGCAAGAGTACTGGAGTGGGCTGGCATTTCCTTCAAGTTAATATTAAATATTATCAATAGAGTGGGCTTCCCAGGTGGTGGCTAGTGGTAAAGAACCCACTTGCCAATGCAGGAGGCAAAGAGACACAGGTTCAACCCCTGGGTCGGGAAGATCCCCTGGAGGAAAGCATGCCAACCCACTCCAGTATTCTTGCCTAGGGAACCCCGGGGACAGAGGAGCCTGGCGGGCTGCAGTCCATAGGGTCTTAGAGGGTCAGACAAGACTTAAATGACTTAGCATGCATGCATTATCAATATGGTACCACTTCTCTCATTTTATAAAATACTTAAAATATTTTTAAAATGTTAAATATTTTTGAAGAAAAAAAAGCACTTAACCATAATACTATCATTCTAATTCAATACATTGCATTGCCTTTTGTGACTTGCCTTCCAAGTTTTGTCCTTTGGAATGTCATAGCAGTGGATGGTGGTGGTGGTGGTTTAGTCGCTAAGTCAAGCCCAACTCTTGCCATATCAGGGACTGTAGCCCGCCAGACTCCTCTGTCCATGGGATTTTCCAGTCTAGAATACTGTCATTTCCTTCTGCATGTAACAGTGGATAAACAAATAAATAAATCCACAGATGACAGTGTTGGCAGGAGCCTTGTGTCTGTTCTAGGAACAATAAGTGCTGCCTCTTCCACGATGGATGTGTTTCCACTGGTAATCCTTCTGAGGAATCCTGGCACACTGTAGCCTCAGCGCTGGTCTCTACTGCTGGCAGCCAGGTGCACACACTGTTAGTGTGTGGAGGCCCACGTTGCTGAGCCCACGCACAACCTCCTTCCTTGTCACCGTGGCCACTTTAGTCATAAGGCACTTTGGCAAGGAAAGGAATGGCTGGGGATGGAGACTGAAGTTCACAGAATGAGCCATTCTATCCACTTCTTCATTAAAATTCATCTCCTGTGAGTTCACCCTTTAGTGAGCCTTGTAGTGAGAAACACATATCTTCAGACTCGTCTATCTTGAGAGGTCTATCCATGTACCTCTTCCCCAGACGTTGTTGTGATCAATTTTTCAGGTACATTTCTCCCAAGTCCCTGATAACCTAGTCAAGAATTTAGCCATGATCTGTGGATCTCACTTGACTTGTACTTCTGGTTATATAGCACTAAGTATCAAATACACTTAAGAACATCCTCAGAAACGGGATTACAGGGCTGAAGGTAATAGCTAATGACTTTGAGTTATTATTTTCACACTACCATCAAGTTTTTTCACTGCCACCAAACAATACATGAGCATATTCATTTTACTGCCTTCTTATTGGTAATTATTATACATTTTTAAAATTGACCAAACCATTGTATGCCAGGCACTGTGTTCAATGTTTCACCTTTTAAATTTCCTTTATTACTTTCAAGACAAAATATCAAGTTTCATTTTTTGCTGTTTACCCTCAGCATAGTGTTCATGTCTTCTTAGTCATCTGTTGAACTCTTGATTTAAAATTATTAATTCACTAGAGTCTTTAAACAGTGTATTTTAAATAGTGTTACAAATGTTTCACATTTTTTAGTCAAAGGTTTAAAAATATAATTTTTCACAAAAATTAAATTACAAATATATAAATTATACTTACAACTATATAATTATAAAATATAAACATACAATTCATTTAAAAGGGAATCATTTATAACTTCTCCTTTCTAAGATCATGTGTTGCCCTGTGCTTAGTTGCTCAGTCCTGTCCAATCTTTGCAATCCCCTGGACTGTAGCCCGCCAGGCTCCTCTGGTCATGGGGATTCTCCAGGCAAGAATACTGGAGTGGGTTACCATGCCCTTCTCCAAGGGATGTTCCCAACCAGGGGATCAAACCCAGGGCTCTTGCATTGCAGGTGCATTCTTTACCAACTGAGCCACCAGGGAAGCCCTTGTAACAGATTTAAACTTAGGAAAATATTTTTCTGAGACATATTTGATCCTATTATTGTTATATTTAATTTTTTTTACATTTACATTTTACTTTTTTTTTTTTTTACATTTGGCCTACAGTTTGCTTCCTAATGATATAAGAATGGCAGATGCATTTATCTAGGGAATTTTGCTGCACAGAATTTTTTTTTCCAAAAGGCTTTTAATATTAAGTTGTAGGTAACTGTCAACTAATTTCTTAAATAAATATTTTTAGAGTAGTCTTATTTTTACAGGAAAGTTGGGGAGACAGAACACAGGGTTCTTACCACCACAGACCCAGTTTGCTCTGCCATTAAAATCTTTCATTACTATGGTACATCTGGGACCACTAGTAAACCGATGTTGTTATTAATACATTATCTATAACATTATTAGTCTATCTATAACATCATTAATAAGTCCATGTTTCTCAGATTGCCTTAGATTTTTAACGTCTTTTTTAACATCTGTCCCAAAATCCTAACCAGGACACCACATTTGTTTTATACGTCAAATCTCCTAAGGGTCCTGTTGTTAAGATAGTTTCACAGACTTTCCTTGTTGTTGATGACATTAACAGCTCTGAAGAGTTCTTGTCAGGTATTTTATAGAATGCTTCTCAATTAGCATTTGCCTGATATTTTTCTTACAATTAGACTGGAGTTACAGAACTTGGGGAGGAAGGTCGGAGGTGAAGCGCCATTCTCAAAACATCATACCAAGGGTCCAGGCCATGAAAGTGCCTGGTCACTGCTGGAACTGACCGTGGCCACCGTCTGGGGCAGTGCTGACTAGTTCTTCATCTCCATCACGAAGTTATTCCCCTCTGCTTTTCATACTGTGCTCTGGAAGAAAATCACTATGTGCCATCCACACCTAAGGAGTAGGGAGTCACACTCTAGCTCTACTCTTTTTATTTTTATTTTTTAAATAAATTTATTTTAATTGGAGGCTTTATTACTTTACAATATTGTATTGGTTTTGCCATACATCAACATGAATCCGCCACAGGTGTACACGTGTTCCCCATCCTGAACCCCCCTCCCTCCTCGTACCATCCCTCTGGGTCATCCCAGTGCACCAGCCCCAAGCATCCTGTATCCTGCATGGAATCTGGACTGGCGATTCATTTCATATATGATATTATGCATGTTTCAATGCCATTCTCCCAAATCATCCCACCCTCTCCCTCTCCCACAGAGTCCAAAAGACTGTTCTGTACATCTGTGTTTCTTCTGCTATCTCATACAGGGTTATCGTTACTCTTTTTAAAGTAAGAGCCCAAAGTAACTTTTCTCTCAAAACAAATACTCTGGGACTTTGCTATAATGTGTTTCTCTAAATTTCTTGTAGTAGATATGTTAAATATCAAGTGCCAATGTGTCCAATGACATTATCTTCACTCCTTTTCCTCTGCAATCCTTTCTTTACAGTATTTAACCATGCTTCCACCAGCAACACACACCAGTTGAGATCACTTGGTGGGCTTATTGCTAAATGTGTCCTAACCTGGGAAAAGCAGAGCTGAGATTAAAATCTAAAATGTCAAAGAAGCTGGGAGAAAAATTTAAGTCAAAGGTTGATCTGGGAATCTAGGTGAGGTACCTGTAGCAGAAGCTGGGTGAGGCCAGGGGACCAGGAGATTTACTGACTTTCAGTTAAATCATTTTTTTTGCCTTGTTCATTTGTTTATTTAAAGCTATTGGCTCTGATTCCACAAATCATGTGTTAGAAACCATTTTCCTTATTGTTGAGGGCAGCAACAAAACCAAGGTGCCTAGCCCAGCAGACAGGTATTTTTATCTCTGATGATCAGATGGGATCAGGTGACAATTTAGAACATCATTTTTCTTTAAAATTCTTAATAAAACATCAGATATTCAATCTTCATATACGTTATCATTCCCTTTACTGATTATCTCCTTTCCCCATATATTTTATGCTTTCCACGCAAGAAATAGGTTTGTGTCTGCAAAACTTCACACCTACAAGATTTTACCTTTGCAAGTAGGATTAATTAAGGCAAGATGACAGCTGGGAGAAGTTATAGTCAATTAAAAAGAGAAGAATTGGTTCTTGACTAAAGGGAAATTCATGTCATAATTTTCTGCTTGCTCCATAACTTTAGAATTGCAACTGTTTAAAAAGTAGTTTCTTTGTTTCTTTCTCTCTCTGATCTCTATGGACAGTCTTTTTCTTTAAAGGCCAATGAATTGTCTGGATTTATTTTATTAATGCCACCGGCTTACTGTTATATATTATATTAATTTGCATATTTTATCCATTAAAATATAAAATATGTAAATATTTTATACATACACATAAAGAATTTTTGAAAAGAGAATTTTCTACATCATTCTATGGTAATCTCTGACCATGGTCCCAGGGTAATGTGGATTTTTCATCTGGTCTTCCTTCTATAAAGTGCATATCAAGATATAAAGTACTTTAAAAAACAATTTTAAATTCTCCAGTTCTTTCATATATTTTTCAAAACCCTTTGTGATTATTAGCTGCCAGGTCAACCATTTCTAAGGGAATTATAGCTTTCAAGGGTTACTTGAACCTGAATCCTTATCCTTCTCTTACCCATCATTAGGACTTTATGTTCCCCTTAAAAGAAGCTTCCAGTTCCATTAATCTTTTGAATCCACAGAAAGGCTGTCCTAATCTTATTTCTGACTCGTATCTTTATACCAGAACTTTAAGTTCCCCATGAAACTGCTGCTCATATAAAGATTTACTGCTGTTTTCATTTTGCTCAACTCCATGCTAAGCTGCTAAGTCGCTTCAGTTGTGTCCAACTCTGTGCAACCCCATAGACAGCAGCCCATCAGGCTCCCCCATCCCTGGGATTCTCCAGGCAAGAACAAGGGAGTGGGTTGCCATTTCCTTCTCTAATGCATGAAAGTGAAAAGTGAAAGTGAAGTCACTCAGTCGTGTCCAACTCTTTGCGACCCCATGGACTGCAGCCTACCAGGCTCCTCCATCCATGGGATTTTCCAGGCAAGAGTCCTGGAGCGGGGTGCCATCACCTTCTCCGGCTCAACTCCATAAATTCCCTTTAATAACAGATGACATATTTTGTTTTTAAAGGTATTATTTTGATTCTTTATACAGCTTTTTTTTTTTTTTGTCTGCTAGTGTAGTACAGTTTTATTATAATATAAACTGTTTCTTCAAGAATATATACACCGATGACCATTCAGCAAAAAAATGGCATCACAACATTCCTGGCTACCACTCCACCCCCAATGTGTTCAGATCTCACTTACCTGCTGTGGGTCTTGGATATGTTGTGTTTGTAACAAGTTTCTTGGTTACTCTATTCACCAGGAGATACTGCGAAACAGTAATCTGAATATCTGGCATACTGTGTAATACATTCATTCTCTACCAATATCTTAAGACTTGATTAATGTTTAGAGAAATGGAGTATTTTCTATATGAGAAATTCAGTTTAATCCTCTTAAATGACCTAGTGCAACAAACACTCCTCCCCTCCTATAGAACACATGGCAGATCTATGGGGTAGATCACAGACAGATTTGTTCAATTTCATCCTTCTGGTACATTCTAGAACCCCAGACTAATAAAGATGCCTTCTTAAACATCACAAAAATTTGCAAAATCCTGGACACTAAATACACATTCCATAGAACTTGCAAAAATAAAACAAAGAAAAGTTCAAATGCAAAAGACATTATATTTCAAATCAGTGTGACTAATTACAAATATTTAAACAGGAAGTGTAGTCTGCACATATTGAACTTAGGAAGAAAATCAGTCTCAGCAGAATCAGCTTGTGAAGTCAATGAAATATTTTCTGAATTAAGAAAACGGGGATGTAAGTACAGCTACATCTGGGAAAGGACTATTATGCTAATGATTATTGTATGTTTCAGAAGGGAACATCTTCTAGAGTTTTTGTTTCCTGTGTTTAAAAACTATGTTTAATGTCACTTCAGTTATTTTTCCCACTAACTCCCTTTACCTATGAGACCCAGGGTTTGACAACAGTGTTGTTGTTTATTTCCAAAATGATCCTTTTTGATAAACTAAAGATGAACTCTGTTAGGATTCACCAAATGATGATGGACTTCCGTCTAATTATTTACACAATAAAACACTGAAATAAGAAGCATGTTAATTCACATAGCAGTTGAATTAATTGCTATTTGAAGTAACAAATTAAGCTTCTATTTTAACTCTTATGATTTGAAGTGAAATGTTTATGCCAAAATGACTGGGGTACACCACATGTTCCTCAGACTCATTTAAATTTTTGAGATCAGAATGAGTTAGTATTTTGATGGAGTGATCTAAATAATTACCTCATCTGCATTTCACAAGCTATTAATGCAATTTTTTCATACTAACCAATCCATCTGTGTATATAACATGAGTTCACAAGGTAATTATCTACTTTCTGACATGCCCCTTTGGGCAAGGGAGGAAGATAAAGGAAACACATGAGTCTTTTGAGGGCTCATGTTGTAATTCTCACCACTTGAAAGTCATCTGCCTTTTATTTACTCAAATTCTCTACCTAAGGAGGCACAGTGTAGCAAGAAAATAATGATACAAAATTTGTAACTCATGCAGCACAGAGAATCCTTCCCCAGAAGAGACATTCTAGAAGTTAACTGTTACATCAGAAAAATATTACAAAGCTCATAAAATATGTCCCATTTTTATGTCCCAAGTTATCATTCAGAATTCTAAAACAGAGACCCATTTTGCTTTCATTCTTTAATGTAGGACATTAACAAAACGTACCATATTCCTATGGGGGGAAGTTTCATGATTATCTAATTTAATAGGCACTACCTGGTAAGTAATGGGTCATGCAGTAACTATGTTAAATCCACGGGGAAAATGAAGGAATTAGAAAAAGATTTCAAATGAAAGGCTATTTTACAATATTATTCATAAGACTGTCTTCAATTTGGGGACACGTTTATTGGAATATTTTTTATACTTAGGCTTAATTTTATATTACTAAAATATGTCATTTAAAAATCACATATTTTATTTATACTTAAAGACACTTGATCCTTGGAAGAAAACTTATGACCAACCTAGACAGCATATTAAAAAGAAACATTACTTTGCCAACAAAGGTCCATCTAGTCAAAGCTATGGTTTTTCCAGTAGTCATGTATGGATGTGAGAGTTGGATTATGAAGAAAGCTAAGTGCCAAAGAATTGATGCTTTTGAACTGTGGTATTAGCAAAGACTCTTGAGAGTCCCTTGGACTGCAAGGAGATCCAACCAGTCCATCCTAAAGGAGACCAGTCCTGGGTGTTCATTGGAAGGAATGATGCTGAGGCTGAAACTCCAATACTTTGGTATTTCGCATCGCAATACCTGATGCAAAGAACTGACTCATTTGAAAAGACCCTGATGCTGAGAAAGATTGTGGGCAGGAGGAGAAGGGGTTGACAGAGGATGAGATGGTTGGATGGCATCACCGATTCAATGGACATGGGTTTGGGTAAACTCTGGGAGTTGGCAATGGACAGGGAGGCCTGGCGTGCTACAGTTCATGGGGTCACAAACAGACAGACTGAACTGAACTGTCAGTTCAGTTTGGTATATTGTTTATACCAATCTAAGGAAATTTTATGCTTTTCAAACAAAATTGTATGCTTTTCAAACTTCTGGAGTTACCTATTTGGGTGTGGGTCTAAGTTTCAGATGAAGGAAGATATTTAAGTTTTTGAATAGAGTTCTGATGTCTCAGTGAGTAAGGAATCCACCTACACTGCAGGACACACAGGAGACGCAGGTTCCATTCCAGGGTTGGGAAAATCCCCCGGAGAAGGAAATGGCAACCCATTCCAGTATTCTTGCCTGAAAAATCCCATGGACACAGACTGGCAGGTCACAGTTCAAAGGGTCGCAAAGAGGTGCACATGACTGAGCACCTAATCAACTTTGCATGCACACAAAGTTAGAATTAGAAGGCGTTTTTTAAATCCAACTTTATTTCCCAGAGACTTCCCTATTTATAAACACTACACATCAGCATAAAAATTAAATACACAGGATTTAACTTTTAACTTAGATTTGGAAATAAAATTAGAATTCAGTAAACATATTCTTTTGAGATAAAATGTTAATACTAGCATATTCAGTTAAACTTCTGTTTTCTCCTTTATTTCCTTCTTCTTTCACTGTCCTTTTCCTTTTGTATTTTTAAAACATTCATAGCAATGAAACAGGAAGCATAACAGGTGGGGGGTAGGGAAGAGCTGCTTGCCCTGGAGGGGGATTTCTTCTTCTTTTAAATCCGTAGATATGAACCATCATTTTAAATACTAAGGAAAAATACTAGCTTTCATATACATAATTTCTTTACATTTGACTTAGACAAAGGCCTTTAAAAACAGAAAAAATGTACCATCAATTTCATTCCTAGTGAAATAAAATTTTATTAACAGTATCATTCTCTGGTTACTTAAGTAGTAGAAGCAGTTCAACAGGGTAGCACTTTATTTCACTCATACAATGAAGGTAAACAACTCTTTTCTGAGCGATAAATTGGTCCTTATTTCTCATGCATTTTCAAGCCAAAACAGATCTTTCTCTAACAAACTGCCAATCTGGGACCCAAAGGTTTTATTTCATTTTGTTTTCTAATTGGTAATAAAAGCAATGTCTACCTTCCATTATTACTGACAAATTAAAAAAAAATACCCTGAGAAAATGTAGAAGTGCTTTCAAGGATCGTAGATGTCTAAAGAATAGATCAGAAATAGGCATTGGAGGGGTAGCTAAGAAACAAGATCTTCCTCTGGGGTAGGAAGAAACTGAGAGGCTGGGAATTCCAGACTTGAGGCTTTTATGAATATACCATCTTATTCGACATGAAGTACTACTCAAATTGTATCATTCAATACATTATTATCTTAGTTTCTTCTTTTTAATGGACTTTACAGGTACACAATTTAACAAACTGTCTGTGTACGTTGCTCTGAGCATTTGTCTGCCGAGATGGGCTCATTCCACAGCAACAAGAAGTTATTTACGGAAACTTGCTTGCAGTTGCATAGTCTTTGTCAGGCAATCCTTGTCGGTACTTGATCAACAGTGGCCCAATATTTGTTGCACACACACTATGTGCCAGGTGTTCTGAGAGGTTTGAGAAACAGAACATCTGCCCTCAGAGTTTATAGTCCAGTGAGGAGGGTGAGGGAAATATATAGATTGCTACTGCTGCTAAATCACTTCAGTCGTGTCCGACTCTGTGCGATCCCATCGACGGCAGCCCACCAGGCTCCCCGTCCCTGGGATTCTCCAGGCAAGAACACTGGAGTGGGTTGCCATCCCCTTCTCCAATGCATCAAAGTGAAAAGTGAAAGTGAAGTCGCTCAGTCGTGTCTGACCCTCAGCGACTCCATGGACTGCAGCCTTCTAGGCTCCTTCGTCCATGGGATTTTCCAGGCAAGAGTACTGGAGTGGGGTGCCATTGCCTTCTCAGAATATATAGATTATTGAATACCAATTTTGACCAGTGGCATAAAGGAAGTAACACCTACGTAGAGACCTGAAATACCAAGAAGTGACACCAGAAAGGACAGGAGGAAATGGAGGATGAGGAAGGGGTAGGCATTCAAGAAATGAGAACACAGGCCAGGCCTGGAAAGTTTCAATCTGCGCCAGAGAGCTGATGGGGTTGGGGCTTTGGCGAGGAAGGCGAAATCATAGATTTCTCCTTGCAGCCACGATGCAGTACCTTGGATCTTACTCCAGACACTGAAGAGCCTTTGGGGAATTTTAAGCAGGGAAAGGACACATTACACTTTATATATTTGGAGTGTCACTTGGTGGCTGAGTGGAAATGTGATTGCAGTGAGATAATAGTGGGGGAGAAGCCTCAGAAATACTTATCAATGCAGCAACCATCAACCACATGTGGCTGTTAAGTTTAAACTAACTGAAACTAAATTCATTGGATCATCGAAAAAGCAAGAGAGTTCCAGAAAAACATATACTACTGCTTTATTGACTATGCCAAAGCCTTTGACTGTGGATCACAATAAACTGTGGAAAATTCTTCAAGAGATGGGAATACCAGACTACCTGACCCATCTCCTGAGAAATCTGTATGCAGGTCAAGAAGAAACAGTTAGAACTGGACATGGAACAACAGACTAGTTCCAAATAGGAAAAGGCGTACGTCAAGGCTGTATATTGTCACTCTGCTTATTTAACTTCTCTGCAGAGTATATCGTGAGAAATGCCAGACTGGATGAAGCACAAGCTGAAACCAAGATCGCTGGGAGAAATATCAATAACCTCAGATATGCAGATGACACCACCCTTATGGCAGAAAGTGAAGAACTAAAAAGCCTCTTGATGAAAGTGAAAGAGGAGAGTGAAAAAGTTGTCTTAAAGCTCAACATTCAGAAAACGAAGATCGTGAGATCCAGTCCCATCACTTCATGGGAAATAGATGGGGAAACAGTGCAAACAGTGTCAGACTTTATTTTGGGGGGCTCCAAAATCACTGCAGATGGTGACTGCAGCCATGAAATTAAAAGTCAGTTACTCCTTGTAAGAAAAGTTATGACCAACCTAGACAGTTTATTAAAAAGCAGAGACTTCTTTGCCAACAAAGGTCTGTCTAATCAAAGCTATGGTTTTTCCAGTAGTCATGTATGGATGTCAGAGTTGGACTATAAAGAAAGATGAGCACCAAAGAACTGATGCTTTTGAACTGTGGTGTTGGGGAAGACTCTTGAGAGTCCCTTGGACTGCAAGGAGATCCAACCAGTCCATCCTAAAGGAAATCAGTCCTGAATATTCATTGGAAGGACTGATGCTGAAGTTGAAATTCCAATACTTTGGCCACCTGATGCTAAGAACTGACTCATTGGAAAAGACCCTGATGCTGGTAAAGGTTGAAGGCAGGAGGAGAAGGGGGAGACAGAGGATGAGATGGTTGGGTGGTATCACCGTCTCAATGGACATGTGTTTGAGTAAGCTCCTTGGAGTTAGTGATGGACAGGGAAGCCTGGCGTGCTGCAGTCCATGGGGTTGCAGAGTTGGACACGACTGAGTGACTGAACTGAACTAAACTAAGATTTAAAGCTCAGGTCCTCATTTGTCACATGCTGGCCACCAACCTGGACAACACAGATGGAGAACACTCCCATGACTGCAAGACCTTCTGCAGGCAGTGACATTCGGGGACTGCATCCACGTCTTCCCAGGCTCCATCCTCAGCTCTCCACCTTCCATGGAACCTGCCAGTGGTAAGATCCCTCTGGAAGTCCCCACCTCACTCCCTACTTCCCCACTCTTCCACTTCCATGCCCCTTCCTATGCCTCCTGCCTCATCAGCTCTTTCCTCTTCTCTTCTCTGTTCCAGACACAGCTTTCCAACAGCCTATTGTGAGCTTCCTAGAGCTTCTATGATGGCAGTGTAAATTCAAGATGTCCATTTGTTGTTGTTTAGTTGCTAAGTCATGTCCAAGTCTTTGGCACCCCGTGGACTGTAGTCTGGCAGGCTCCTCTGTCCATGGGATCTTCTAGGCAAGAATATTGGAGTGGGTTGCCATTTCCTTCTAAAGGATATCTTCCTGACCCAGGGATCGAACCTGGGTCTCCTATATTGGCAGGTGGATTCTTTACCACTGAGCCACTTGGAAAGATGTCCATAATCATATTTTTCCCCATGACTAATAACTCCTCCTGATCTATTTTATTAATGGCACTACCAATTTCCTAGTCACCAGATGCAAGTGTTCTGCATCCCTTTCTCAGGCAGCCATTCAATCATACATAATCTACTTTCATGATTTCTCTTACATACTTCTCATTTCCAATATTGCCTAATTAATTGCTGCCTGGGCTAATTTAAAATTTCCCTAATAAAATTCATTACAAATCAGCATTGGAAGATTAATCTTCTTGAATTAAAAGAACTCCTCGCTCAAAGATACATACTCTTCTTCCAGTACAGCTTTGAAAATAATGTTAGATTTCCAATTTTACTACTGTTTTGACCTCTTTTCAACAGCTTGTTTCCTGTTGCAGAAACTTGTCCCCTGCATTCCACCCTCAGACTCCATTCACTCAATCCCTTTTCCATCCACTGAACATCTCCCCTCCACTTATGACTATCCAAACTCGCCTTTAAGATCCATTGTATAACAAATGCTACTTGCTCTCTGAATTCATTCTTTAGATTAAAAACCTGATATTTACTCTGTTTAATCTCCAGTAAAATTTTAATGTCCTTTTCTTGAATTTAAAAATTTTCACTCACCATTACAGAGTTTATTAATATACTATGTTTGATAATTTCTAAGCTCAAGAATAGTGTAGACATATCTGAGGCAACATCTAGCACCCATTGCACAGAATTAAGTAGAATATACACACACCTCCACATTCATATTTCATTGTGGCTCTCAAGCAATACTCTGTCTTGATTTATACAGGTATCAAAAAAGTCTAACATCCTTGTAAAAATTGCTCAAGTATAGTGTAGATGAGCAGCACTGATATGCATCAAGATATGCTGACATCTTGATGAACCAAGTGTCTTATTGTTTCCTTAGGACTTTACTGAAAGAAAGGATTTAAAGAACAAATACCTTCATCATTTACATCGTAACACATACAGAAAATATCACTGAAGTTTTATTATTTGCATATTCCTTCAAAGAATTCACTTGGACAATTTTGAAATTCATAATTAGCTGATGGTCATGTGTAAATGAGCTTCCCAGCTGGTGCTAGTGGTAAAGAATCCACCTGCCAATGCAGGAGATGCCAGAGACGCGGGTTCAATCCCTGGGTCAGGAAGATCCCCTTGGTAGGAAATGGCAACCTGCTCTGGTATTCTTCCCTGGAAAATTCCATAGACAGAGGAGCTAGAGGAGTCCATGGGGTAGCAAAGAGTCCGCCACGACTGAGCATGCATGCACACACATGTAGACAGATGGACAGACTGACAGATAGATACAAAAGAATATGGGAAGTTTGCTCCATGATGTTAGGTTAATCTTGCAAATACTATTAATGCCATCAGCACTGCTCATTTAGATGCTAGGGATATTTATTTGTTGACAGCTGGAGCACCAAAGTATAGACTCGAAGGCAGATATCATATACCTGGTTCTGTTCGGTACTACTGGATAAACTCATAGTCTCAGGTCAATTAACTGTCCATCAAAATCCAGGAATCCAATGTGGATACAACTTTATAAGACTTATTGTTCCAATATGCTACTTTTTGTTGTTGTTATTATAAGTTAAATTAGGCATGGAAATCAAAATACTGAGTTGAAATAAAGTCTCAATTTCAATATTTGGATAAGCAGAATAATGTTGATTTATTTAGTCACTACAGGTCATTAGTCATGTCACCAAAGCATTTTTGTTAAAATTTATACACTAATCCTACTTTTGTCCCACTATTTTACCTATCCTATTTAAGCATATCTTCTCCTGATATCTACCTTACCAGTCTTGCCTTTAGTCATTTCTAACATTAAAAAAAATATATACCTAAAAGAACATACATTATTGAATATAATTTTTATGTTTATTACTTTCTGTTTATTCATTTGGGCCCATTAATGGATTTCAAGTTAAATGTGAAACATTAATTTGATAAGAAATTAAGGGAGTAATAAAAAGTTTCCAATCTCTGAACATGCACACTCCTGTTTCCACACCTCCCATGTGCTCTTCACTCAGACTTCAATGCTCTTCAATCCAGAAACCTGCAGAGTCCTCCCAGGACGAGCTCCACTGCCAGTTCCTCCAAGTGACCATCACTGACGTCCACACAATACTAAGAACCTCAGTTCCTCTCTAACTCCTTACTGTGTAAATTTTTCTTCACAGCTCTTATCATCACCCTTCATTATCTTTTTTAACAATTTATCAGTCTGCTTGTTACTGACTTTCCACTTAGAATGCAGGTAGAGGTCAGAAGCTTTATTCTTTATCATGTATCTGACAGCCAAAATGTGTGTTTGACACCTGACAAACACAAACTGAATAAATAAGGAGAACAAAATGATTTAATCTTTGGACAGTGCAAATCTACATGATTTCTACCTGTTCCAGAATCAGGAAATCTATGTTCCTGAATGGATTAAACTGTTAATTATGGAGTGGATCATTTTATACTATTACCATATCTCTTATTAACACATGGAAACAATTATTAAACTGCATTAATAAGTCAAGGCTGTATATTGTCACCCTGCTTATTTAACTTACATTCAGAGTACATCCCTGATATCTCAGTTGGTAAAGAATCCACCTGTAATGCAAGAGACCCCGGTTCGATTCCTGGGTCAGGAAGATCCGCTGGAGAAGGGATAGGCTACCCACTCCAGTATTCTTGGGCTTACCTTGTGGCTCAGATGGTAAGGAATCCACCTGCAATGCAGGAGACCTGGGTTCGATCCCTGGGTTTGGAAGATCCCCTGGAGAAGGGACAGGCTACACACTCCAGTATTCTGGCCTGGAGAATTCCATGGACTGTATAGTCTATGGGGTTGCAAAGCATCGGACATGACTGAGAGACTTTCACTTCACTTCAGAGTACATCATATGAAATGCCAGGCTGGATGAAACACAAGCTAAAATCAGGAGTGCTAGGAGGAATATCAATAACCTCAGATACGCAGATGACAAACACCCTAATGACACAAAGTGAAGAGGAAGTAAAGAGCTTTTTGATGAAGGTGAAAGAGGAGAGTGAAAAAGCTAGCTTAAAATTCAACACTCAAAAAGCTAAGATCATAGCATCTGGTCCCACCACTTCATGGCAAATTGATGCAGGAAAAATGGAAACAGTGACAGACTTTATTTTCTTAGACTCCAAAATCACTGTGGACAGTGACTGCAGCCATGAAAGTAAAAGAACTAGAAGAAAAGCTATGAAAAACTTAGCATATTAAAAAGAAGAAACATCTCTTTGCCGACAGAAGTCTGTAGAATCCAAGCTGTGGTTTTCCCAGTGGTCATGTACAGATGTGAGAGCTGGACCATAAATGAGGCTTAGCGCCGAAGAACCGATGCTTTCAAACTATGGTGCTGGAGAAGACTCGAGTCCCTCGGACTGCAAGAAGATCAAACCAGTCCATCCTAAAGGAAATCAAACCTGGATATTCATTAGAAGGACTGATGCTGAAGTTCTAATAATTTGTCCATATGATGCAAAGAGCTAACTCATTGGTAAAGACTGATGCTTAGAAATACCTGTGGCGGATTCATTTCGATATCTGGCAAAACTAATACAATATTGTAAGGTTTAAAAATAAAATAAAATAAAAAAAAAAAGAAATCTGAAACTAAAAAAAAAAAGAAAAGAAATACTGAGAGAAGGAGGAGAAGAGGGCAACAGAGGATGAGATGGTTGGATGGCATCATCGACTCAATGGACATGAGTTTGCACAAACTCTAGGAGATGGTGAAGGACAGGGAATCCTGGCATGCTGCAGTCCATGGGGGTCGCAAAGAGTCAGACACAACTGAGAGAGTAAACAACAACAAGCCTCCTTTTGTCACGAATCTCCTGCACATACTTGAGAAGTGTGGTTATGCATGCTTTGCAAAAGTATTGTCTTCCTACCCCTTATTCTGTCTCCTCTTTTTGCACCTCACTGGTTCCCGAACACCATCAAATTCTGATCTCCCACTGTCAATCTCACACTGTTCCTCTACCCCCAAATTTCCACCTACAGCTTCAGTTTTAACCAGGACACATTTTCTTTAAGAAACTACAGTTCTGTGTAAGAGACAGAAAGGCCCTCTTCTGTCCTGCAGGAAGCAGAGCTCTTGGAAAGGGGGCCAGAGAGAAAAGGGAAAACTTAGTTCTTGTCACCCACCAGGTAGGGGAGCAAAGATTTCAATTTCTATGATTACTCACGCTAACTAACTTGGAAGTTTTCCACATTATGCTGGCTGTTCAAATACTGGTAAATATAAGTTCTACCTTCAGTGGCAGTGCAGGGCTACCACTTAAATTTTGGCTTTTACATAAAAATCTCTGTTGATATGTTTGAGGTGTTTTTGTGACGACAATCCCCATAAGAGAATGGTAAAATAAATTACATAAGATATGTTGGAAATATCACCACATTTTTCATTTTAATTAAAACATACATTGAATAAAGAGCTTAGGAAAATGAGAGCTACTGATGTTAAACAATACCAGGTGCTTAACACCTGGAAAATACAAAATCATTCTTTTGCAATAAAAGAATAGAAATAAAAATCTAATTATTTAAGTAATCTTTTAAAGCTAGTTGTGTTGGCTGATGCTCATAAAAACATTTAAGAAATTGGTTTTAACTCTTGTGGAAAATGGGCAAAGAATAAGAACAGGCAGTTCAAAAAGGAATAATACTAATGACCAATGAACAGAAGAATATAATGCTCACCTACAAATAACTTACAAATGCAACTTAAAACCCTGAGATATATTTATTCAGCTAGTAGACTCCTTATGGTTTTATTGTTGAAAGAGTGAGGAAATCAGTACTTACATATTCTACCCAGGGGATTATGACTTCTGTAAGACAGTTTGAAAACATGTATGATAAGACTTAAAATTGTACAACTTTGAAGTAGCATATTCTTTAGAAATTTACTCCAAAGAAATAATCAGACAAGTGTGTGAATACATGCACACTTGTGTGTATATATATACATATATATATATGTATCTATACGTGTGCCTTTCTCTATATGTGAGTATGTAAACATTTTATGATAACATTTACAGTAGAATATATTAAGAACCATGTAAAACATACTAGAAATGTACTGAAATAAAATTTAACACAGGTTATAGGAATGATGATGCTTACAATTTATTCACTGAAAAGACATTCAACAGCTAATTTTGATTTGAGAAAAGCAGGTCACACAACAGTAGATACAAATACTACATTTTCAATACAAAAAATATGATCACATTTCTGTAATAAAAGATATTTTATGTGCATTCAGAAGCTATAAGCTAACCCAAATCAGTGGTTATGTCTGGATGGTATGATGATAGCTGATTTCAATTCTATTTCTTTTTCCTGTTTCAGTTTGCTTAATCTGGATGAATTTTTAAAAAATAAATTTAAAGGCACTTTGAAAAATTGCCTAAAAAATAAACAAGATATTTTGGTTGGAGACAGTATGTTAAACAATGAACTGTTAAACTCATTGTTTGGAAAGGAACTGTGGATAGTTCCAACTATGATTTTGGAAAGCTATTACTAAAGGAGAAATGACAGTGTATATGTGACACAGTCCATATTTCTGACCAGTGGTCCATTTTACTTTCCAGGAAGAGAAAGGTTATCACACTTAAGGGTTATCATGGCCTAAGCCATGTCCAATGGAAGAAAACCATATGGAGGACCAAGTACAGCCACTAAGCAATGAGCACAGTCCTTCTGGTTTATGAAAAGCATTAGTTAAGCAGAGAGACTGTCAGGGAACGACGCCAAGCAGGTAGACACCAGCCACTAACACTAGCGAGGCTGAACACCCGGATTTGACAGCAGCAGCAGTACAAGGGCTCTTCCCTACTATCCTCACAATCGGGTGGCGGTGCAGGCTAGGACTGGACCACGTGTCTAGGTGATGGGTAAGCTCTATATCTTATTGGACAGCACTGCTCTGCTTAACTTACTGAACTATGTTGTGTCCAACACTCCAGTGGGTTAAACAGTGACAAAACCATTCCCCAAATTTACAAGGTGCAGATTTTTGCTTTCTTGGACTCCTCACTTTCCCCTGAGTTCCATATCCAAACAATTATCCAGTCCTGTCTCATCTTGTGTTGTTACTTTCATTTGATCTGTCAAAAATTCTCCTTACTTTCCATTTTCATATTCATCACTTCAAGCTTTATTGACGCAGGCCAGGATTCTGACTCCAGGCTTCTAAATGTGATGACAATTTCTTCCTTCCAATCCGTTTGTTAAGGTTTTCACTGAATCCTTTTGACCAATTTGATTTTAGCATCTCCTGCTCCAAAGGGGCAGATCACGAGGGGTCCTGTGATCTGTGTCATGACTTGATATGATTTGCAGTCAAACTGCCTGACTTCTGATTATTTCATCAAATTGCAGTGATCTCAAAACGTCTTCTGATTCCCCCTTCTATAATCTCCACTACTATTAGCTCTGAGATGTCCTAAGTCCTCCACTCATATCATTCAAATTCTGTTTTTCAAGATCCCAAAAGAAATGCCTGACCACTGCAGGCCTCTGAGGCATCATTATCTGCTCAATTGACTAAGGCATTGTACATGGCTTGCATATTATACTTCCTCTATGCTTGTCCTGAATTGTGCTTTAAATTGGTTATGATTAATTACCATTCCCTAAGTTCCAGTCTTTTCTATTCAATGAGATTGCAAACCCTCTGAGATCAGCACAGTGGTCTTCACATAGGGTATGAGGAGTCCCAGGTGGGAAAGGAAGCCTTTGAAAAAACATCTTCAGATGATTACATTCTTCACATCTGAAAGGATGTCCTTGAGAACCCCACCTTTTCAAAAAGGCGTATCTTCACAAAGCAAACCACCAGCGTCTCTGTTCCTCTCGGGCTGCCCCTGTACTTAATGAAAGCCCTAAGCTGGCCTTAGCCATCCCATGACATACTCTCTGTCCTCTCTCCACACACTCGTCTTCTTAGACACAGACTAGGTCCTGGATCTCTAGGCGATTTCACCGCTCTGCCTGGAGCCTGGTTCTGCTTCCCTCTACCCTCTGCGGTGTCTCATTGCTCAGATTTCTATGCTGTCAGAGAAAGTGCCAACTCTCACTCAAGTTCGGGTCACCCCACTATTGTCTCAGGACATCCCTGTGGCACTGGTCGCAATGTCCATGCAGCGGCTCATTTCTGTGATGCTGTGCTGTGTCTCTTCCTGGATCCTGGGCCCCATAGCACAGAAATTGTGTCTGTCTTGTCCACTGCTTCATCCCTGCACCCAGCAAGGTCGCTGGCAGGAAGGAAGTACTCAGAGGATAGAAAAGGCTAGTGTGATTCCTAAAATTACATCTGCCTTAGACTTAGATGAACTTTGGAGACCATGAAAACCAGACTGAGTAAGAGATTCAAATGCAGCACTTGAGTTCCAGTCAAATCCTCTTTGAATTCTGCCACTCTCACAATACCTCACTGAACAAATATCCATTGACAGAACACCGATCGAAGCAGTTTGCTTGACTTCTTGTTTGAATACAAGCCTCATTAATTCTAATGCAATTAAATAAATGCAATGTCTATGCTACGGAAACACACATTACTATAGGTAATATGAGACAGCCAATGGAAATTTACTGTATGACACAGGGAACTCAAATCCAGTGCTCTGTGATAAGCTAGAGGGGTGGGAGAGAGATTCAAGAGAGAGGGGACATACATATATCAATGGCTGGGTCATGTTGGTATATGGCAGAAACCAGCACAATACTGTAAAGTAATTATCCTCCAATCAAAAACAATTTTTTAAAAATGAAAT
This sequence comes from Bos javanicus, assembly GCF_032452875.1. Taxonomy (NCBI): domain Eukaryota; kingdom Metazoa; phylum Chordata; class Mammalia; order Artiodactyla; family Bovidae; genus Bos; species Bos javanicus. Next base: position 7,728,117 of record NC_083876.1, on the reverse strand, counting down.
GTCTACATTTTAAAAGATATCTTTAAAGATATCATGGATATCAGTTATTTCCATCTGTATACTATGGTGATTCTTCTAGAAAGCAGCTTGGGGACAGCTTATCAGAAGTACAGGTTATAGCGTATCTAATTTCTTTATCCCTTATTACTTGGAGAAGAAGGGTTTTGATCTTTCTTTTAATCATTTGCCTGAAAGAAAGATAAACATTATAACATGGTCAAGTAAGAATTAAGGATAATGATTCCTCACATATGCCTTTCTATATGAACAGTTTTGGAGCATCTCAGAAAGATACATTTACCATCCTGAACATTTTTCCTGCTCTGAAGGCTGGTTCTTCACACCTAACTCACAAAACCAGTAGTAGAAGCAATAGTTAATGGGACTATATTCTTTCTTACCAAATTAATCTTCCAAGGAAATAAACTTTAGGGGCCTCTTTGGTATTCCATTATTTCAAAAAGTCTTTTTAGGTGTTGTTTAAACACGTTTACAGTAAAAGCAATGAAGAGGAGGAAATCTATATTGCCACAGAAAACATCTGATGTAATTTGTACAAACTAGCATAGTCCATGAGGTCCATGGGATCGCAGAGAGTCAGACACAACTTTGTGACTGAATAACAACAAAAAGCATAATTGAAGTTCCTTATGTCACAGGATAAGGGAGAAGCCTACAGATCACTCAAAAGAGGGGGTAAGCCCATCTACAGAGAAAATTCAATTCAGAGAGAGAACATAAAGGATATTATCACAGAATAGAATAAGGTGATGCAATGTGAAAGAAGGGCAACATTCTTTTAAGGCTGGAAATAATCTATTTTTTTTTTAAATCACAACACAGCATTAGCATTCTACTGCTCATTTTATACAATAAAATGGAAACCTACAGCTGTTCAGATGGAAGAACAGCACCGCATTTACATGGAAAACTCCCAACAGGAAATGAGACTTCAGTATCCTGTGGCTTAAATGTTACACATGAAAGAATAATAACTATTATTTGCATGCAAACTACATGCATTACCTATATTGAATCACTACTTCAAAAGATTTTTCTGAAACACCTCAGGACTCTACAATCTAAATATACTTTTCCCTTGTGGTAATGGAGCAATTACTGATAATATCCATAATTTTCTGGGAAATAAGATCCATATTATGTCCCAGGTTTAGAAACAGCATTAGAGGAATATTTATGAAATTAATGGGAATGTAACATTTCTAAGTCAAAGTCAAATAACCTGTAAGAGAACATTAAAGATTTTTAATGGATCCAGTTTATCAACACTTAAGAGGATACAATAGTGTACGGAAAAGGATTCATAGATTTCACACAAGCAATTATGAATGGATTATCATAATCACAGACCTGCATACATAAAATCGGGATGTAACTTGTCTAGTGAAATAAAAACCATAATTATAGTAACACTTAAAAATATACATCAAATATTTTGTTTATTCCAGGATGGAGCAGATGAAGATGATAATCATTTTTACCATTTTAAACTGAAACACAAAGATAAAGGAAGCAAATCTTTGTTTTATTCATTTATCAAAATTGCTAATTAAAACCTATCTATCAAAAAAGAATGCTACTTTCCAAAACCAATCAGAATGTTCCACAATGAACTCTAATCTCCAAGAGATTCCATGACCTCTAACCTTTGAGACTAAAATCTTCTAGCCTTTTGTTCAGACTGCAGTGTTGCCTTTTAATAAGATTTATGTCATGACTTATCCCCAAACACTTAGGCACACTAACTGGAAAACTTCATGAAGAAAAGAAATGTGTCATAGAATAGAGCCTTATGGACCCAGGCTCACTTAGGAAGTATTTCCTGAAGGAGTCATTGTTCACCATTCAACATATACTAGCCAACCACTTACTTGGTGCCCAAATGTGCAAATCACTGAACAAAACAAACATTGTCCTTGCCCTCAAGGAGCTGTTATAGGGAAGAACAAATCTGACTCCATATTCGATCTGTTCCTTTTACTTTAACCCTTGCACTCTATTGCCTGACCGCTGCACCTTTTGTAAAAGAATGTTGCCTATAGCCTGAAATACACAGGATAGCCCATTCTTAAGGCTCTGACCTTTAAAGGTATTGTGGGGAGCCGGTGAGGCATTCTGCTCATGACAAAGGTCATGAGGAAGGAGGCTCGGCATACGCAAAGGCGGGATCGAGCCTCAGGAGTCCGCCCGGATATTCTCGAGCATTTTCCCCCAAAAAACCAGAGTCTGCCTACTTTATTGCTTTGTGCTCTCACCTCTGACTTTACTGGGGGCTGTCCCCTACCACCATCTCTCTCTCTCTGTCAAAGAGTTAACTTACAGCTCCAATTAATAAAGTTCCTGGGCAATTAGGAGTGTTTAAATCCAAACCCCTCAGATGGCTCTCTAACTCGCCTGACAAGTTTACCCGGACTCCTGCAGCTATGCATACGATTGTTTACAGTCTCCTAGCCTCCAGAGGCGCGGGAAGCTTAAGATATTCAAATAGCTTACAGCCTCTCAGAGAGTTAAAAACTGTCAGAATAAACTAGTAAAGGATTTCATTGATGAGTCAATGCTTGTTGCCAAGTTTTCACATCCCCTGAATTGTATCCTTGAATATGTATTAATTAATAGTTGGTATATAGAAAAAAATAAGTAGTGGCCTTGGTGTTAGTAACTTTAGACCCTTAAGGTAACAAATTCTTTCCTTTGTTGTAAACCCATTACACATCCGCCCTATAGGAATGCAATTTTATCTTTGGAAGATGGTGCCAAACCTTAAAATAATTACTCTTAGAGAAAATAAGTCTTTGTTGATAAGTCCTTGTCAAGAGTCATAAAATGTTAGTAGGCCTTCTGGCCAGAAGATGATGTAAATCACCTAAACCGTTTGTATACGATAAATTTGCAGGAAAGAAACCCTGGTTTTTGATAAGGGTCAAAGACTGCTGACTTTGCATCCCCTATTATCCTCTGTGTGTAACTTAGGGTATAAAAGCCCCTGTTAAAAATAAAGCTACGGGCCTTGTTCACCAGCGCTTGGTCTCCCCATGTCATTCTTCCCTTTAACTTCCAGCTGAGTCTCCATATGGAGCGCGGAACCCACCACGCTTACTAATTATGCCTGGGCTTCTAAGACCCACTCGAGAAGGTGTCTAGGGTGAGGCACCTTCCGCTATTCGAGAGGGCGCCTGCGGCCTACGTAAGTGGTGCAAACTTCTTGTCTTGAAGTTTTATTGGTCTCCCGCGTAAACCAAGCTACTCAGCTTCTTTTCTCCACTGAATTTTCCTACTGAGCTATCCTCATTCTATTGTTCTCTATATCTCTAATTAGCATATAAATAGTCGCCTAGGCCGTCTCTCCTTCGAATACCCTGGATCAGCTGGGGCTGGTCCCCAGCAAGGTATAATACTTTTCCATTCATATAAAGATAAAATGTTTCAGAACAGAGAATAATATTTGTCTTGGAGGTTTGTTTACAGGAACATTGTGGCCTGACCAACAGGGACAATTGCAAGAACAAAGGATTCCTACACCAAGAAGTTTGCGATAACCAGCTACTGCCTACCCACTCCCAGCCCCTTGTAGTATAATAGAAGAGTGAATTAACCTGGGTAATTTGGTTCTTTGGGACACCAGTCCACCATCTCCTTGGTCTTCTGGTTATTCCTAGGCCCTACAACTGATCTCCAGATTTATTGGCCTGTTGTGTGCAAAAAGAACAATTTTGGACTTGGTAACTGCTACTGCTAAATGTTGCCAAGAAGTAACAGAGAAATTGGAATAATATGTGTTAGGTGCTCTGATACATGAACTGTGGGATGTCAGGGATACGTTTCTCAAGGCAGGCATCATGGCAAGTTGAACCCTGGTGAACGTGAAAGACCTTGACAGGTAAAGGTGGGGTGCTTAGTGCAAATGATAGGATGCTGTATTAGTGGAACTAACAGAATGCAAAGGAACAGGATTTGAGTGGAGAGATAAGATCTCAGCTGAGGCTGCAAGGACGGGCCTTGCAGTACACACTATAGCACACACTTGTTCTACAAACAAGGAGCCGATATTAAAAGCCAAATGTATGTGTCTTCTGATGTATCTTCACAAAAACAATAGAAATCATGAATATTGGGTAGTATCATTGAAATAAAGGCATCTTCATGAATACGAAGGTAATTTAGGCAATTAACATAGGTAATTCTTTCCTAAAAGGTCATATTTACTAGAAGGTAAATCTAATAATTTTAATAATGATAACCAGGTTGGTTTTTGAGAGAAATCACCCTGCCATGTAGAGAAAAGAGAGCAAGGAGGTAGAATTTGTATTTTTTAGTCATAAAACTGTGGATTTGACAACGAATATGTAAAAATATCCAATGCATACTTTTTAGGACTCCTTTTAAAGAACTTTTAAAAGCTGAGGCCACAGTAGTGTGGGCAACTTTCCCCCAACTCAGTCCCCAGGCAGTAGGGTGCCAGCTCACAAGCCCTATCAGTGCCCTTCCTGATGAAAATGGGAAATCAGATACTCCTCATATTTTCTAACCAATAAAAATTAGGAAAATAAACAACAAAGATGTCTTTTTTCATTATTTAAAAAATTATTTTCATTATTAATTACATTTATTTTTCTCTAATTTAAATGAAATTTCAAAACATTCTATGTTCATTGCAGACAACTGGAAGAACACAAAAGCATAAAGTAAGAAAATATTAATTGCTTTTCATCATCAACCCCTCAGAGATAACCACCACTAGTATTTTGATGCATCTTCTTGTTAATGTCTCACAAACTTGACAAAGATAGTATTGAACTATTGATTAGCTTTATAGTCATTTGTCTTTTTACCTTTTAAGGTAAGATCTAAATTTTTATGATTAAAAATAAAAAGATCAACAACAATGCCTAGAATATTACAGGTAGCCAATATTTGTTGAATAAATATATGCATGAACTAATATTAGATTTTTCCAGAGGATGATGGCTCTTTTGACTTTCATTTTCCTGTAAATATACTGTAAAAAATGCCCTGCCTTCTCTCTGAATTGCAAAGTCCCTTCTGGTGCCTTCTTTAAATTTCTTCTTTATACAATGCACACTCTTCAAAAAGCATTGATTTGGTAGCTAGTATGAATTAGCAGAGTGTGTTTCCCTCATGATAGGGTATCTATCTAGCAAGCCTGAAACGACAGTGTTGTTAGATAGCGTGGGAAGAGTGGCTTTGGAGGATGGGGTAGCAACAAAGATAATTTAATGCAATGGAAGCTTTGACTGTATAAATTTTTTAAGAAATTTAAGGGAAAAAACTGACTTCCAATGTCCTCTTTTTAAAGTGATAACATTATGTAATAGTACAAGAAACAAGAAGGGATGATGCAGGCCATCTTTAACACTACAACTTATGGCCAAGACTCAATTCAGTTGCAGGAGTTGTTATCAGTGGGGGTGGCCCATCCTTCTGAGTCAATGTCCCAGCCAGAACCCAGTCATATCCTCCTCTTAATCCCAGGGAGCGGCCATGTAAATCTGGAGGTCAAAAGTCAGGACCTCTGGCATACTAAACCTTTTGGTTATATAACAATATCCCATGACTTAGAAATCTCTCCTCTTTATATAGTTCCAAGCAGTCTGATCATAGCTGACTACTGTTATGAATGTGCAACAACTGTACATGGCCATTTTATAGGAACTAGTTTGCATCTCACAATCTGTGATGCTGTCATGTAGACATGCTTTGAATACAACTGGCCTTGGTCAGCATGCCAGTGGGAAGTGTGAAAAGCCTCAGTGTCTGCTTTGGCTCAATTGGCCTAAATTTTATTGAACATAAGAATTAACTAGTATCCCAAGATGACTCGGATGGTGCCTGAGCTATAATTTTTCAAGGCCTGATCACAGTTTGTATTCAGAAAAGATGCACATTGAAAGACTGACTCTCTGATTTATTCTTCTAATAATTGTTTTATATATACTGTAATTTTATTTCAATCACCCAAAGTTAGCATGTAGGAAATTTAAATGAAACAGTAAGCTAGAAACAGTAAAGAACCAAAAACTCTAAAAAGGAAGTATACCTAAAGCATGAGAATTCAACATTCACTAGAGTTTCATATGTCAGTTTTGATAAACACATGACTCTTGCAAATTTTGAGACAAACTTTGAAATCATGATGACTAGTCTGAAGAGATTTCAGAACCAGCACTAAGATTTGCACATTCAGTTGGTTTGCAATTGACTTGTTATCTATTTACATAGTGTATAGTACAGATTTTTACCAGTCAGATCACATTTTAAGGAAAGAAGTATCTTCCTGCTGATATTTCTTAGCACATAAATTTCTAAAGTACATCAGAAAACCAAAGGCTTATTGACACAAGGTTTTTTAACATTTGGAAAATAGAGACAGAAATATAATGACAGGAAGCAAGTGACTGAATGCAGAGGTCCCTGAGTAAGAAGTTCACCCATCAGTAGTGTCCCTATGTAATTTCTCTTCTTCCCCTCTCTCCACCACTCTGCCTGTTGCTCTCTTCTTCTTTTCTTTTTTAAAAAAAATTATTTATTTTTTAATTGAAGGATAATTGCTTTACAGAAAATTCTGTCATTTTCTATCAAACCTCAACATGAATCAGCCATAGGTATACATATATCCCCTCCCTTTTGAACCTCCCCCTCTCCCTCCCATCCCACCCCTCTAGGTTGATACAGAGCCCCTGTTTGAGTTTCCTGAGCCACACAGCAAATTCCCGTTGGCTATCTATTTACCTGCTGCTTTCTAATCTTGACTTTAAACAAGTCAGCTACAAAAAAGAAACTGTTTAATTTAGATGAGTCCAAAAAGGTTCTGACAGGTTTACATTTCAAGAATATACTGGATCTTAATTTTACTGTTATTAAGTATTAATTTTACTGTCCTTAATTTTATATATGTATAATTAGGCATTAGTGGTAAATAATCCACCTGCCAATGCAGGAGACATAAGAGACACGAGTTCGATCCCTGGGAAGATCCCCTAGAGAAGGAAATGGCAATCCACTCCAGTATTCTTGCCTGGAGAATGCTATAGACAGAGAAGCCTGGTAGACTTCAATCCATTAGGGTCGCAGAGTCAGACACAACTGAAGTGACTTAGCACACACACATATTAATTATACATATATAAAATTTTGTTTTTTAAACTGATTTAAACTCTAAAAGGTGAGTCTAATAATTTTTATATACTTTATCACAAAACTGTTAACTCTGTCACTACCATTAAGGAAAATGTTCAGTGTATAAGTTTTTTTGAACTCATATCTTATTTAATCTTTATCTATATATTCTTGCATTATTATATCCCATCTTGCTGAATAGGAAACTGAGTTTTAATCTAAACACTGTATGTAGCTCTATAGCAATTACAGTTAAAGGAGATGAAAGTGAATTTGAATACTGTACTTTAAGCCTCACCAATTTAGAGGATATTATCTTCTGCCATTGCCGGGAGAAATATCAATAACCTCAGATATGCAGATGACACCACCCTTATGGCAGAAAGTGAAGAGGAACTAAAAAGCCTCTGAGGAAAGTGAAGGTGGAGAGTGAAAAAGTTGGCTTAAAGCTCAACATTCAGAAAACGAAGATCATGGCATCCAGTCCCACCACTTCATGGGAAATAGATGGGGAAACAGTGGAAACAGTGTCAGACTTTATTTTTCTGGGCTCCAAAATCACTACAGATGGTGACTGCAGCCATGAAATTAAAAGACACTTATTCTTTGGAAGGAAAGTTATGACCAACCTAGATAGCATATTCAAAAGCAGAGACATTACTTTGCCAACAAAGGTTCGTCTAGTCAAGGCTATGGTTTTTCCAATGGTCATGTATGGATGTGAGAGTTGGACTGTGAAGAAGGCTGAGCGCCGAAGAATTGATGCTTTTGAACTGTGGTGTTGGAGAAGACTCTTGAGAGTTCCTTGGACTGCAAGGAGATCCAACCAGTCCATTCTGAAGGAGATCAGCCCTGGGATTTCTTTGAAGGGAATGATGCTGAAGCTGAAACTCCAGTACTTTGGCCACCTCATGCAAAGAGTTGACTCATTGGAAAAGACTCTGATGCTGGGAGGGATTGGGGGCAGGAAGACAAAGGGATGACAGAGGATGAGATGGCTGGATGGCATCACTGACTCGATGAACGTGAGTCTGAGTGAACTCCGGGAGTTGGTGATGGACAGGGAGGCCTGGCGTGCTGCGATTTATGGGGTTACAAAGAGTCGGACACGACTGAGCGACTGATCTGATCTGATCTGGTCTTCTGCCATCATGCCCCTTTTACAATAATTATATTAATACTTGCATGGAATTCTCATAGTATACATTTTTTAAAATAGTATTCTGAACCATAACTTTTAGCATGCCAATGGATATTAAATTGTTAAATTTAATTAAACAATTAAATTTAGTTAAAATTGCCACAAACTGCTAATCATAAGTTTAATGTAATTATAGTGGAACTTTATTAAGATTTGTGCATTATAGTAATATAGCATGATATATACAAACATGCATTGTACTCTAATTATGCTTGACTTCAGCTAACTGTCTTGCTTTTGGAGCTGGCTTTAGTCATCAATATTTGATTTTTATACTGGCTATGTGATCATAATGAAGGGCTCTCTCTCATCTCTGTCTCTGTCTCTCTGATGGTATAAAAGAGTCTGTTATTTCATTTTATAGGTGCTGTGGTAGACACCTACTTTTTTACTTCTCTGCTATATACAAAATATACTCCTATACACCCATTCTCCAGGTGAAAATTCTCCTATTTCCTCTGGGGAACGAATTTACTCCTGCTTTAGTCCATGTCGTCTGGGTAACACTGATGCTAACTGTCCTCCTCGGGTTGTGGAGTGGATGGAGGCCTGGGATCCTGGCCCATCCATCAGAGACTTCTTGCTGGTAATGGTAAGCTCAGGGATGGGAATGAATCTCAGGCTGAGACAATGAAACCCTCCCTGGAACTTTCACTGAGGTCACTGGGAAGAAGCACGCTTGGGTGTTTTCTGCCAGGGATGCCAGCCAGAGTGGTGGAAAACTGCTTTGTCACCAACTGGAAGAGATTCACAAGAATGAAGCCAATCAAATGGCAATCAGAGGAGAGAGAAGGGAGAGTCCGATTTCTGAGCGCTGGCCCCAGTCAGTAAATAAACAAATCCTCTCTCTTGTTGAAGCCATTTTAAGTAACTCATGCAAATGAAAGAATTCTGACTAAAACTGAGGTGGTCACAGAATACATACATTTATACACTTTTGTACCCTGGATTTATCAAGACTACAAACATCTCATAAAAGTAATTAAAGGATTATCCATTATCCTACATCTGCTTCTTTAGTTATCTTCCTAAGTTTCTTTAATATAAATAGCACAGAAAAAAAAAATCTAAAACATGAAAGACTTCCTATAGTTTATCTTATGTCTATAAATTTTTATATAATTCTAGGTAACTATTTTTTTTGCAATTTTCAACAATCCATCAAATTCACTGCAAACACTACACCCTCGGCAAAATTACTTAATTTTTTTAGACAGACAAAATAAACAGATACACATTATTTAATCTTCTGTACCAGGCAGCTGTATATAAACACAGTTTTAATTAAGTTCCTTGAAATTTTATCTCTCTCTTATAATAGAATAGGCACTTAAAATCCTCTGAACTTAAATTAGGATAAAAATATTGAAACATTTTCAAATAAGCACAAGGATCAAAGAATATAAAACTATTATTTAAAAAGTTACTCTACAGAGGAATGGATAAAGACAATACGGTAGATTCATATAGTGAAATACTACTCAGGCATTAAAATGAATGAAACAATGCATCTGCAGTGTCATGGATGAACCTAGAGAGAGTCATACTGAGTGAAGTAAGTCGGGCAGAGAAGGAGAAATATATGACATGCTTTATGAGTGGAATCTGAAAATAAAGAGTACAAATGAACTTACTTAAAATCCAGAAAAAGACTCACAGACTTACAAAATAAATTTATGGTGCTGGGGGCAAAGGATAGTTAGGGATTTGGGGTAGGTCATGTCCACACTGCTGTATTTAAAATGGATAATCAACAAAGACCTACTGTGTAGTACATGGAACTCTGTTCAGTGTTATGTGCCAGCCTGGGTGGGAAGGGGCTTTGGTGGAGACTGGATACATGTGTATCTATGGTTGAGTCCCTTCCCTGTTTGCCTGAAACTACCACAACACTGTTAATTGGCTATACCCCAATACAAAATGTTTTTGGTGTTAAAAAAATTTAAATTAAAAAAAAAAGTTACTCTAAAAAATTCTCTTGAATGTATTAAAATCTAAAAGGAGTAAAATAAAAGAAAATTCGAGTTTTAATATAATGAGAAGTTATAGCAATGAGAATTATAGCTATCGTGGAACAGTTGACATGATCCTATGTGAATTAGACACTGAAATTCCACTAAATATCATAGCCATTTCTTCTGATCTTGATCTTCTGATCTTGATCAGGTACTTGAATTGTGAAATAAAATTACTTGATCCAAATTTTTTAAAAAGGAAGGAAGTTTAGAGTGATAGATTAACTGAGTTATCAATCTTGCAAAACAATTTATCTTTGTGATGATAATTCTAGTTAACAACTAAGATGGTCTATGACAAGAACTGTTATAAATTAGTTGTAAACTATATTTTCCCCTTCCCTCTCTTACTATACATCAATGTAAAATGCTTGTCAACCAATGAATTGCAAGGAAGGAAATATCATTTTATCTTCAATTCTTCAGAAGGAATATTCAGATACATGTAATGAGGTAAAATTCATTAAAACTGGGGCTATGCTGGGAACAAAGGCCACTTAGGAATCTCCATTTGGAAACACCTTCCCTCCGCTGCCTTCAATGAAATCATGATCAGTGAAGAAATATCAGTTAAAAAAAAGATGAAGGGCTTTTTATGGGGATAAAATAGTCTTATGTGGACAGGAAATATTTTTTTATCTATCTCCAAATTATGAGATTATGCTATGGCTTGTTTAGGGATTGTCTTGAATCTAAATAAATAATAAATTTTAAGTAATAATAAAATTTAAATAATAAATGAATCCCTAATCCTTTCTTTTGAATTTATGTATTATGCTTCAACATGTTTTTCTCAGTGGTGGCAACTTTCTATGTAGACATATAACTGTTCTCAAATGCTGCCACCTAAAGGTTAAAATTGGGCACAGCCTAATAATGTCTGGAAATCAAAAAAGTATCTTTCTTTACCTAAGATACACAGAAATCCAATCACTTCATTATATCCAAGTACCAACTTACACATACATGTATCTATATGAATGCTTCTGAAGAGAAATATAGAAGTCAAATATTAAATAATTGAGTATTTTATCAATGGCCTTACCAAAAAAAGGAAAAAAATATTTTAAAGAATGACTTAAATATGTACCAAAACAGTATTACTACTACTACTACTACTAAAAATTAATGCTTTGCAAGTCATTTTACAAATGAAAAAGTTTGAAGTATGTTTTCTGATTAAACATGTAAGGTTACATTATAAATAAATGAGACCCATTACTGGTGCCGGTTACAAATTGATATTTCAGATTTTCAGAAAAGGTCAGAAAAATTCATTTTTGCAAACTAGTTAAAATCACCAATAAAAAGCAACCTTAGCCATATGCAAAAATATTGAGGACACTCTGAAAACATTTTGCAGAATACGAATGCCCAGGTCAAACCCAGCTGACATCCAGAGAAAGACAGTACTGAAATTTAACTGTTAACCTATGGAATGTTTTTATAATGGTGTTTTTGGTAACCCACAAGAAGAACGATAATACAACACAGTATTCTTACACAATGGTATATGTCAATTATAACTCAATAAAACCTGGAAAAATAAATTGTGTAAACTTACAATTAAATTATATCAAACATGAAAATAAACAACAAAGCTAAATAAACATTTTGCAGTGTTTATTCATGATTTCTCATAAGGACTAACATTATCTGGAAAATTTTGGCTAGCAAAAATGTATTCTAGCAATAGATTGGTGATATTAATATACAACTGTTGACACCATCAAAAACATTTGCTATGATTATTTACCAAAATCTTCTCCAATAATTTCAAGTCCCAGGCACTACCTATGAAGATATTACTTAGTGTCACCTTTAGAAATCAATAAAATATTGTTTTGGCTTTTATATCTCTGTCTTATGAGTTCAGTTAAGACAAGTTTATTTATCAAGGATTGATCATCTCCTGGTAGAATAATACGTTCAGCTTCAGAACTCATAAAGAATGCTCTGCAGACTGCACCAAGGGAATAAGACACCAAAGAGCAGGTCACCTTTCGGTTGGATGTCTTTTTAGCTGTGAGTCATTGTGTGAATGTGACAGCCATCGTGAGACAGGAAGCTCCTTGAAGGCAGAGACTGTCCACTTGGTTCATTCAATCTCTAAGCTCTGGTACACTCCATACACATTTATTGATTGATTGGATAAATAAATATACTGTTTATATTTAATAATTAAGTTTTTAACTATATCATATATGGATGGAAATAATTTTCAAATATAAAATTTGTATCCAAAATAACTTTTACTAAGCTTCAGTTGAGCTTATGCTTTAGCACTGAATATTAATGGAAAACATTGATAAATTACTTTCCACATACAGCATATGGACAGTAATAGTGCTTGCACTTTTCTTGGGCAAACATGACATACATTATTAGCAAACTTTCTTATTTCCCCCCTTCCTATTTTTATTCTTTTAAAAATTATAATTGCTTGCCTAATAAAATAGTCTCAGAAAAATTTTCACTTATTGACCTCAAAATAATTTACTTGAAATAAGCTAATTTTTCTTAAACGTGATTAAAATAGTATCAACAGAGCTAATACCTAAAATACTTTAACCCTTTGAAACCCAGAAGGCATAGACTCAAATCCCTCTTTTCTGTTATCCCAACAAAATACTCAATTTCCTTAATTCTTAAAAGAGCAATAATAATACCGTAACCCACAGGAAGGTCGTGTCAGCAGAATGACTGAAACAAAATAAAATCTGAATAAATAACAGGCATATATTAGGAAGAAGAATGTCTGGAAACTGGGGCTCTTTCTCATAGTTCTAAGTGGACTGTGCCCTTGATGCTAGATGTGGTCCTAAAACATGTCATCAGCTGGGGGAAACCACTTGTTTTAAGAGCAATGGCTCATTTTCAAGCTTCCCATTGAACTCTAACAAAAGTGTCACCTGATTTAGGCAAGTACTGATAAGAAAGAGAGCTAAGGCCCATTTTTTTTGGTAACAGTTTTGCTTTGGAGAAAGAAGAAAAAACATTTGTATCCACATTGATACTTGTCATCAGGGCACTGCTCTGCCTCAGGACCAGCCATTCTAACACCCAGGCTCTTACTGGCAACATGAGGCATCATGGGACCAAGACTGTTCTCAGCGAACACCCTGGCTCCACTAAAAATAATGTTCAATCATCAACATACTTTATTCATGACTCTTTAATTCACATTTCTGAAGAGCCCATGTACTCTGTGAATCATGATCACCAAGCCATGACACATTTGCATGGATGGACTGATTAATTGAACAATTTAAGGAAAAATTCCATGAAAGTCACTAAAAGCTATTTAATACATATTTATCAATGTTATGTTAGTAACATAACATAGTCATCATGTTAATAATTAATGGACTGTGACTTCATTTGAATCTCATGTATGGAATTCTGCTAGGATCTGGCTGTATACATATATGTGACTAAAATATTAATACTGGCCTTCTCAATCTTCCTAAAATCATGTTGTTTTTGTCTTAGGTACATAAAGAACATTTCCAAGTTTGCCTAAATATGAAGCTTAACATACCAATGCACAGAAAGCTAATTCAGGGCACAGACAAATTTTTATTTATTATTAACTTTCTAAGAGGCTGGGTGTAATCCGGACTAACTGCTCCATGAGGTAGGAATTTCAAAAAGCATATTTAAGAGTCTACATTGAAATAATCCATAATCCATAACTCATAGATTTGAAAAATTTATAGTCATGAGTCAAGCTTAGAAACTTGAGTGCTACCTGAAAGAGCAATAATATGTCATAAGGTTGTAACATGTTATTTCCCAGAAGGTTATGTTTTAAGAAAACAGTTACAGTAGTAATATTTATGTGAATTCATACATTTTCATTCTTGTCAAAAGCACCTACATAAAACAGAATATTATCCCATCCTATTAGAAAGCCCTGACATTAACAATAATGTCACCTGACATAAAACATATGCACAGGCAGCATTTCTGAAAGTGAAACCTCAGAGTTGCACCTACTGTGATGAGTGGTATGTTAGCACCCAGAGATCTTCAGTCTGGAATCATTATATTTATACTGCTGAATAACCAATATAATTTAAGCTTTCATTTAATATCTAGGATTTTCTGAGTTATGTTAATGAGCTTGGAATGAAGAAAGAATACATGCTAAATTTTATAAAATAATTTTTAGAGAAATGTAATACAGCACTTTGAATATTTAATAAATTTCCTAGTATCATGAAGTTATGACTCCTTCACACTCCCCTTCCTAAGAGTGAATATTTTATGAATGCTGCTTCTTTGGTGAAAAAACTTAGATCTTGTAAGATCTTAGGCTTTTCACTGCTGGGATTTAGAGTTAAAGATTTAAGGTCAAATCTTCCGTATTATTACTTCAATGTTATTGAAAATAACAACTGAAAGCACTGGGTTATCATGACATTGCCCTCAGGGCAGACAGAACCCGTCTGCCCCCATTTCTCAGCTTCACTTATTTAATCCTTCCTGTTGATGAACTGACTCTTGTCTTATCACTGGTACTTACAGCACCCACATCTGTTATCCTAAATGTTGCCCCAGTTATTTCTTCTCCAGGGATTAATGGCATTACATCCACAGGATTTTCATTAGCTTTCCGGGAGAAAAATACATGAAATACAGCTGTAATCCAAACTACAATCTTACACAGAGTAGCCAAACCTAAATCAGACTGTGTTCACCTGCTCTTCAGAAATGATTTGCATCCATTTTCTTTGCTGAGACTGGTTCAGAATTAAACAAAGCTAATGCATTTATCATACTAGATATTAATACTATATATTTTAAGACATCTTGAAGGATTTTTCATAATTTTAGTCACTGCAAACTCTTCATTTGTAAAGGGCTAACTCAGTTCTTTTGATTTCCAGCAATGCCATTTCCCAAAATCCTGCATGTCTTCCAGGAGCTAAGGACACAGAGAAACATGTGGTCGTGGGTTTGTTGAAACTAGAGAAGGATCAGTCTGTGGCCATTAGGTAAGTGCATTTATGAGTCCAAACACCCAAATACTCAATACATTTCTCTCCTAATTCCCTTTCTTTAGGAATATATACATATATCAATATAATTTTCATTATATATATGTAGTGCTTGTGTTTGTGTGTGTTGTGAATTGATTCTAGAATATTTGAGCTTCCTCAGTCAAGAATCAAATACATTAAAATTCTAACTGTGGTCCTGGAACTTGGCAAAATGTCTCCAAATGGGTCACCAGTTCAGAACCAATGTGTCTTTCTTGTTCAGAGCAGCTAAGCATCACAAAGTCCATTGGAAGTCATATTTTGGGTTACACTTAAGAGCAAATATAGCCACATAAACCACAGCTTGACTACAGTTATTTTTTTTTTCAATTTCAAGAAGTATATCCTTAATTCAATGACAAAATTAAACCACCAAATTAATAAAGAACCCATCCTCAATGTGACCAAAACTTTTGATGTATTCAAAACAGTAAACACTAACAAAGCCTAATCTGGACACTTGGAAAGCTATATGTAGGTGAATAAAAAAAATGAAGCTTAAAAATTATGACAGACTTTTGATGCAAAGAATTGATTGCTCTTCTATTTCTTGCTCGTCTCATATACTTATTTTTTTTTAAAAATCCCTTTTCTAGTTGTTTCTTCTGTTCAAATCGTACCTTTCTGACAATTGTTTTCACCTTCCCCATTTTTTTTCCTGTCAGTAATTCAACTTAGCTATTGCATCATTTAAAGTATGTAACAGGTGGCTAAGTTAGCTCCCAGTATTTCCACAGGCAACAAATGGTACCTAAGCCTGGCACGCACTTAGCTTCAAAGAGGCCCTCATTTCCTGCAACCTGACAGGAGGCACTGACTACTACAAATACAATACATATTGCCTTATCTGAATTATAGTAAGCTTTCCAACCACTATCCAAGTGTCAGAGCCTCATACGTAAGGATATTTATAGCTTTTTTAAACCACTTTTTGCAGCTGATTTACAATGTCATGTCAGTTTCAGGTACACAGCATAGTGATTCAGTTATATATATATACATATATAAATTCCTTTTCAGATCCTTTTTCAGTATAGGTTGTAGTAGACTGAATACAGTTCCCTGTGCTACACAGTAGGTCACTCTTAATCTGTTTTACAAATAGTAGTGTATATATGTTAATCCTAAATTCCTAATTTATCTCTTTGGTTTACACAGCTTTTATTTATATGGAAAGTACAGGAAGAGAAAATGAATTTATCAAATGTAATTAAAATTATAAAAATTACTTATAATCATTGAAAATAATTTGTTATATAAAACCTTAGCGCAAATTTAGGCATCAGAGATGATCTTAGGAAGACACATGCTTAGTCGTTCATTTGTGTCTGACTCTTTGTGACCCCATGGGATGTAGCCCACTGGGCTCCTCTGTCCAAAGAATTCTCCAGGCAAGAATATTGGGGTGGGTTGCCATTTCCTTCTCCACGGGAAGACACAGGCCTTGTCAAAAGAAGAAACAGATGAACTCAAGCGAAGTACTATTTACTCCACAAAAATGTTCCGTCTTGCTTCCAGGTAGATGTCGGGGTGATAAAAGCTAATCTGACCAGAGGGTAATGTGGAGTCCCACTGAGTATGACATAAGTCTGATACGGTTGCACACGTACCCAATATTGGAATTTACTGTTTGCAAGGTTAGGGGGATAACAGGGACTGTGTAAACCTGACGGGAACACATCCCCCGACAGGGCTCAGCTGTGGACTCAGCTTCACCGGATGGCTACACAAGCCCATTGTGTTTTCATGCTGGTTTTGACTTTTCAAAACAAGCTGAGAATCAAGATTTCTATGTGAAATTCCCAAATATTTAAAAGGTTTTAAAATTTATTTTTAATTGGAGGATAACTGCTTTACAGCGTTGTGTTGGTTTCTGCCATACAGCAATGTGACTCAGCCATGAGTATACATGTATCCCCTCCCTCAAGCACAGCTACTGTTGAAAGCTGCCTATGAGTCACCCGTTGGTTTTTCACAGAGTCAGTCCCCCAAACCCCCTCTACGATACCCATTTGATGGTATATTTAATGGTTATTTCTCATGGGAAACTCAAGGCAATGATACCACTGGTTTCAGACACAGGATGTATACAGTAAAAGTCCTGTGGGTACTTACATCAAGGAAGATGGGCTTGCCTTATACGGCACAAGAATATTGTTGGTTTTTTTTTTTTCAAAGCTCTGTATATGTCTCTTACATAAAACTGGATTTTAAAATAGCTCTTTATGATTTTCCATATGCAAGAGTGATTTCAGAACTCTAAATAAATTGAAAACATAGATGTTTTTTCCTATTTTCTGTATATTAGAAATGTAACTTTTGCTTTTATATTGTATCCATAAATTGAATGATTTAGCTGACTTGACTATACAAACATTGTTTACTAGGTTTTACTATCAGCTTTTACTCTGTGCATCATAAATGCTCAATTTGATCTTTGATTTTCCTGCATGATTTCTCTCCTTGTTTCCAGTCTAGAAAATTTAAGCTTCTATAGATATAATTATCACTCTAAATTTGAAGTATGCATATGGCATACTCAAAAGCAACCAAGGGTACTCCTTAAAATTTCTACTGCAGAAAATCTCTCTGAATAATTTTAACTGTAGTTTTAATCATAGTTAAAATGATAAATATATAAAGAACTCTATATGTCAACTATAGGCTACTCACATTTCTGAAATGACTATGAATGTGAGGGTGTTTTTCCTACTCCTATATTTAGCAAGGAAATGATAGATGGAATTAGTAATTGCAATGATAAATGCAGAATAATTGAAATGCAAGCATCTTGTGATTAGCTTCTCTCTGATGTGCTTTAGCTTCCAGTTGACTGCTGAGAAGGATAAAATCTTTGAGGTTAAACTCATTACATTGGAATCTTATGGAAATGATTCATTTTGCTTTGAGAGGCATCAGGAAAGCCAAAACATAAGAGTTTTAGAGCTGGATGGGATGCTGAGATGAAGTTAAAATGTGTGTGCATGTGCACGCATGCGTGCGTGCTCACGCACACACACATACACCCCCCACTATCTGCCAGTCTTGTCTCCATAGTTAAATTCAGAATATAAAACACTTCGCGGTTACTGCCCTTCCAGGAGTTTGTATTTTTGGATTGCAAAGCTGCATGTCATCTCACATCTGGCATATGCCGACACAGAAATATTGCACAAATGTGTATCATAATATTTATTCAAAACATCTCAGAGAATGATAATAGTAGTTATCAAGGTTATGACAATTCCTTAACTAGATTTTCTAAAATAAACCTAAACATAGCAGCACTTTATGCTCCCTTCAAAGCAGGCATTTGGGGAGCAAGGGAAAATAAACATGTATTTTAAATGTGTGTTGTGAAGCTACTGAATAACTGCTGAAGCCAATTCTGTGGTTTTGGCTTACAAATTATATTCTGCATAAAATGATATGTGGTCCCCACAGAGGAACCTCATCCTAGAAGCAACAGCATGGGAAGGGCGACCAGTGCCAATCCTGGGAGGAACTCCTCTCTCTGAAGAGAGGGCCTGGAGCTGGGGGAGATAACAGGACCCCGCCTGTCCCAATTCTGGAAACAGAGGGGAAGAAGGGAGGTGGAGTGCCTGTGGGGAGGTCCTGTGAAAAGCTGGTGCTATTGCTAAGGAGTCACGGTGGAGAGGAGGTAGCTGTTGTCTGACCAGCAAATCTGGCCAGATTTACTCGTCTGACTCAGACCCTTTGGACAAAAGAAAACCAGAGGGAGACAGCAGGTAGGGTGAGTGGAGGGGGCAGGACGCGCAGGACTGTCACGCTCAGCATCTGGCAAAGGAAGGTGCCCATGGTCCGTGTGGACACGCAGAAGGTCAAGGACCGGGGTCCTTGGCTGGCAGCCCGCTCAGGATGAGCCATCATCCCCTGGATGCAGGCACCTGTGTGGCTGGAGGGCGACAGTGCCCCACGAGGGGTGTGGGGTCACGTTCCAGAAGGCTCTCGCCCTGCCTCACCAGGGAATTGAGCTGCAGGAAGGCCCTGCAGGACCTTCCCACGAGACACCAGCACTGTTTCCTCCCATCAAGGAGCAGGTGAACTCTCAGAGTGAGATGGGCTAAGAAAAGCCAGGCCCATCCCTTCCACAACACTCCAGGCTCCTCAGTCGGGCCCAAGTTTGTGCTTTGGAAAGAAAAGAAATGAAACTTAAGTTTGAGAACTGAACCACGCTTTTAATTACCAAATTCACAGGAAAAGCTAGCAACATCTCCAAAATGTTGTTAGGGGCCAGGAAAGGGTCTGAGGGCAATTAAAAAGATTAAAGAACTTAAAACCACTTATTTTATTTTTAATTTCCTGCTGGGTTAAATGTCTCTAGAAACTGGGATTTCAGCAAGAGTCAGGTTACTTTGGGTCTCTCTTCTATTCTATTCCATTCTATTTTACTCTATTCTGTTGTGTTCTAGTCTTTTAATCAAAATCTGAAGAGGCAGCTGAAACCAGAGGTACAGGTAACTTTGCAGACCAAGGTTCATGGGAGGCAGGCCAATCTGTCAGTCCTTTGAATCACTCAACAGGCCAAATATCAAAAAGAACTTAGGGTATAGGTTTACTTTTTCAACTGGAGTCAGAGCCTAAGAAGACTAAGAAAAATAGTCTTGCTCTAAACAGCACTTCATTCACGCAGTGCCTGCTTTATTTATCATCTAGCGAATTAATAAGCTAATGACAACCAACTATCTTCAGAAAACTAATGTTTCAAACCTCAGGGCCTGAGCAGATGAGACTGAAATAAAATCTCCTGCGTTTTCACTCAGAACAGATGAACCGGCCAGTAGCTTGAGCAGAGAAGCCATCTTTACACACTTAACCCTTCAGTTGCACTAATTAGGATTACGAACAGAAGCACAAAAAGACTCCAACTAATAGTGGCTTAAAGAAAAAAGACGACATATACTTTGCCCTTAGTTTGGGGTATCTTTGTCAGCTTTCTGCTCCACTATCCTTAGGGATGGTGTGACTCTCATACTCTCCTCGTCAGTGGGGGAGTTGTGAGTTCCAAGCAGCTGGGCAGACAGAGGCAGAAAAGCATACAGCTTGCTTTAAGGCTGAAAACAGTACCCTCTCCCTTCACATCTTTGCCCAGAATTAAGGTGCATGGCTGTCCCTTCCTGGTAGCCAGGGCTCAGCTGAAGGTTCTACTACGGTAGAAGGAGACAGCGTCTAGGGGCCAAGTAGCAACCGATAGTTGCTACACACATACACCACTTTTACAACAAAGTTAACTAGACACAGATAAAATCGTATTTAAGGACTAAGTAACCATAAATTCTGGGCAGTCCAAATAAGTATTACAAGCCCTGGTACTAAGCTTTTATTCACACTAGAGCCCTTATATCCATACTACTGGCTTTTAATCTGACCAAATAATTTTGATGATATGGAATAAAGCCCACAATTCAAGAGAAGCAACCAATTGTGAGAAAGAACAGGAGATGAAAAAGGAAGAATTACTGAATTATAATGAGCATTGGTAGCCTGAAAGTAAATGTAATTAAGAAAAATGATTAATGAAGTTCATTATGAACTTTCAAAAAAGGCTGGGCTATTTTATAGAAGGCAGGGCTGAATATGATACAGTTTTGGAGTGGCTCAGTTAAGCTAATTTCTGTGCTTACAGACAACAATAATCAGGCATTTCAAAAACTCAGTTATTCAGAAAAGTTCATTCTCCATCTGAGCATTTCACCTTAATGTGTCCCTGTGTACATTCTTAAATGTGTTCATCACATTTATGTTTATGTTTTTGGACATAGAGATTTTTTTAAATGCTTGAGATTGTAAATTAATTGCATTACACTTAAGGAAGATTAAAAATTATATTGAATGTCAGTAACTAGGATTCATAATCATTATAATAGATATATTCATTTTACCCCAAAATGACATTATAACTTATTCTAATTGCTAAAATATTCACTTACCTTACACTTGTCAATATGCAATGAGAAACATTACAGACCATTCTTATTTTATAAATATAAGGTAGTTTTAATAGTAAACATCTTTTTACATTAACCTAAGAGAGAATTTCTATTAATGCATTTCTTTTCAGTGAATACATGTGATCATTTCTTCTCATCCAAACTGATAAAATTGGATTTATGAGTATCTAAAATATCTCTGAAAATCCAAATAGGTGGCAAATACAGTGTGTCAATTAATGAAAAGAAAAGGACTAATTTATTTGCACGTCCGTTATAGAATGTCTTGTGGGAAAATGTAGACAACTGGGAGACACTTGGAGATTAAAATGGTAGAAAATATGCACCAAACTTACAATTTCAAAATTGCAATAAAAATGAAAATTATATAATTATTAACTTCAGGGAAGGCAAAAAGTAGTGAATATAAGGAAAAGTAATCACACTGTAAACAGCTTCTACATACTCATAATAATGTATACATTTGACACTAACCTACACCAGAATTATGGCCCATCCTATAAAGAATTTTGGGAGGGTGCACATTCATGACGAAGCAGGGAAAGGGTACCTATCCTAATCTTCTATAGTGAAAAGTTACAAAATCATTTCTAAATCTGCAAATCAAGAGGAAGCAATGCAAATATGCCCTACAAAGACTTGAAGGTAAACACTGAGTGGATCATCCAAGAAGTGGTGGCCTTAATGGTAAGGGAAGGGAGAAGGATGCTTATTGTCTGAACAAGCTTATTTTAAATGTTTGTCTTTTTTTTATCTTTTATTTATTTATTTTTTAAATTTTTTTAAATTTTATTTTATTTAACTTTACAATATTGTATTGGTTTTGCCATATATCAAAATGAATCTGCCACAGGTCTTTTAAACTTCCTTTGTGGCTCAGCCGGTAAAGAATCCACCTGTGATTCAGGGGACCTGGGTTTGATCCTTGGGTTGGGAAGATCCCCGGAGCAGGGAAAGGCTACCCACTCCAGTATTCTGGCCTGGAGAATTCCATGAAATGTAGTCCATGGGGTTGCAAAGAGTCAGACATGACTGAGTGACTTAAACTTTCACTTCACTTTAAAATAAAGGCAAAAATAAAGGAAAGTGGTTGTTGTTCAGTCACTCAAGTCATGTCTGACTCTTTGTGACCCCATGGACTGTAGTACTCCAGGCTTCCCCGTTCACCACTGTTTCTAGGAGTTTGCTCAAACTCATGTGCACTGAGACAAATATGCCATCCAACAATCTCATTGTCTGTCGCCCCCTTCTCCTCCTGCCTTCAATCTTTCCCATGATCAAAGTCTTTTCCAATGAGTCAGCTCTTCAGCTCAAGTGGCCAAACTATTGGAGCTTCGGTTTCAGCATCAGTCCTTCCAATGAATATTCAGAGTTGATTTCCTTTAAGATTGACTTGTTGGGTCTCCTTGTAGTCCAAGGGATTCTCAAGAGTCTTCTCCAATACCACAGTTCAAAAGCATCAATTCTTCGGCACTTAGCCTTCTAATGGTCCAATTCTCACATCCATACATGACTACTGGAAAAACCATAGTTTTGACTATATGCACCTATGTTAGCAAAGTAATGCTTCTGCTTTTTATTATGCTGTCTACTTTGCATAGCTTTTCTTCCAAGGAGCAAGGGTCTTTTAATTTCATGTTTATAGTCACTGTCCACAGTGATTTTGGAGCCCAAGAAAATGAAGTCTGTCACTGCTTCTATTTTTCCCCCTTCCCTTTGATTTGCCATGAAGTGATGGGATGGGATGCCGTGATCTTAATTTTTTGAATATTGAGTTCTAAACCAGCTTTTTCACTCTCCTCTTTCACCTTCATCAAGAGTCTTTTGATGAGATGAAATATGGGGAGGGAAATTTAACACATAGAAGCCAGGTGAGCTTGGCTAAGGTAGCTGGGGCAGACACGGGCACCTGTTGATGCTTTCCATGATGTGCAGCAAGTTACTCAATCTCTCTATCATTGGTGTCCCACTCCCCCCACCCCCCTGCTGTGAGTTGTGATAATACTGTCTTCATGGAATCATGCTAAAAATGAAAGGAGGTTATGTTGCTAAAGAGTTAGCACTGCTTGCTGTCCAGTAAATACACAGGGTCTTGCTCAGTTTCATCTGCTTTCTCCTGAGTTGTTATTATTGGTACAGGATAATACACAGTATTATTGAATACCAGGATGAAACACTGACTGTTCCCATTTCATTCATGGTGTCTACAGAGACATTACTTTGCCAACAAAGGTCTGTCTAGTCAATGCTATGGTTTTTCCAGTAGTCATGTATGGATTTGAGAGTTGGACTGTGAAGAAAGCTGAGCACCGAAGAATTGACTCTTTTGAACTATGGTATTGGAGAAGACTCTTGAGAGTCCCTTGGGCTGCAAGGAGATCCAACCAGTCCATCCTAAAGGAGATCAGTCCTGGGTGTTCTTTGGAAGGACTGATGCTGAAGCTGTAACTCCAATACTTTGGCCACCTCATGTGAAGAGTTGACTCATTGGAAAAGACCCTGATGCTGGAAGGGATTGGGGGCAGGAGGAGAAGGGGACGACAGAGGATGAGATGGCTGGATGGCATCACCGACTCGATGGACATGAGTTTGGGTAAGCTCCGGGAGTTGGCAATGGACAAGGAGGCCTGGAGTGCTCCGATTCACGGGGTCGCAAAGAGTTGGACATGACTGAGTGACTGGACTGAACTGAACTGAACAGGCTAAATGCAAGCATGTATGCTAAGTGGCTTCAGTTATGTCTGATTCTTTGGGATCCTATGGACTGTAGTCTGCCATGCTCCTCTGTCCATGGGATTCTCCAGGCAAGAATACTGGAGTGAGTTGCCATGCCTCCTGCAGGGAATCTTCCTGACCCAGGGATCAAACTCGGATCTCTTATGTCTCCTGCATTGGCAGGAAGGCTCTTTACCATTAGCACCACCTGGGCAATTATATAGTGTCATTTCTGCTTTATTTAATTGGTCACACAAATCAGTCCTGATTCACTGAAGAGGGGGCCACACAGGGAGTAACTAGCAGGAGGCTGGTTACTGTGGGTTTCTAGGGAAAAATTCATCCCCTATGGGGATTTATACTTCCCTGGTGTCTCAGACAGTAAAGCGTCTGCCTACAACATGGGAGACCTGGGTTTATCCCTATGTTGGGAAGATCTCCTGGAGAAGGAAATGGCAACCCACTCCAGTATTCTTGCCTGAAAAATCCCATGGACAGAGGCACCTGGTAGGCTGCAGTCTATGGAGTCACAAAGAGTCGGAGACAACTGAGCAACTTCACTTCTTCACTTCATAGGGATTTAAGAGAGAAATGCATAGAACAATAGCTTCCAAACTATGTTGGGAAGCATCCATTGACTGGACAAGCAGAAACATTTTAAATGTCTTTCTTATTTTATAATTTCCCATTAGGCTTGTTTGTCTGTAACTTTTTTGCCAAACATTCTAAAACCCGTAGTAAAACTTTGTCCTGATATAAAGGTGGAAATTTCTTACAAACCTGTAAATCAAGTCATATTTGAGCATTAACAGAGAGTTTTGCTTTTGATATGGAAGAGTAAGCTCTCAGTTCAGTTCAGTTCAGTCGCTCAGTCATGTCCAACTCTTTGTGACCCCAAGAAGTGCAGCACGCCAGGCCTCCCTGTCCATCACCAACTCCCAGAGTCCATCCAAACTCATGTCCATTGAGTCATTGATGCCACCCAGCCATGTCATCCTCTGTCGTCCCCTTCTCTTCCTGCCCTCAATCCCTCCCAGCGTCAGGGTCTTTTCAAATGAGTCAGCTCTTCACATCAGGTGGCCAAAGTACTGGAGTCTCAGCTTCAGCATCAGTCCTTCCAATGAACACCCAGGGCTGATCTCCTTTAGGATGGACTGGTCTTCTTCTGAAACCCAAAATCCACATCTTCTCAGAGATATAAATCAGAACCCTAACCCGCAGAGTCAGGCCGGGCCACAGGGTAGGTGTGGCTCCTTGCCGTGATTTCTGGTCCAGAGTGAAGCTACACAGTGGAGGAGCACTTTGCTGTGCTCCGGGCAGAGGCTGTCCATTGACTGGATTGATTCGAGGCTCTGTTTCCTGAAATTCCCATACAGGTTTTACCACCTGGTGGACAGAGCTCTCCAAAACAAACAGGCTCCCGCCTCCCAGCATTTAGGTTTGTGTTGAACTCTGGCAACAGAGATGGACCATGGGCTTATCATCAATGGAAGGAAATATCAGTGCTCCTTAGGTTCTACATTTGCTAAGTCCTTGCTACCAGAGGTCAAGTTCCAACTACAGAAATCAGGTAAAACTCCCAAATCTAAAGAGGTGGCATTGAAAGAAACCAGGGGAAAGGAAATAGTAGCAACTGACATGCTGAGCTTTATTTCTCAGCCATAGACATACCCTGGGAACCCAACTCTTATCTTATAGTAAGAAGTCTTTTTTAGCCATTCAAAAAATGAAATAAAATTACAGGGCTATGGTATGTTCAAAAATAACAGTGCTCTGCATAGGGAACTCTGCTCAATGTTATGAGGCAGTCTGGATGGGAAGGAAGGTTAGAGAAGAATAGATGCATGTATAGGTATGGCTGAGTCCCTTTGCTGACCAGCTGAAATAACTACAACATTGTTAATCAACAATCAACTATACTCCATATTGAAGAAACATTGTATATTTGTTACTAATAAAGTACATTTTTAATATTTAGTAAAACAGTGAAACCTATAATGTTATCATTTTTCCATTGCTCTTTGCAGAATACTTTGTCATCATGTAACACCCTCTTACAAAATTATTTTGTTTAATAATGGTGCATATTGGAGAATAAAAATGTCTGATCATCTCATATAGAAAGGCAATACACTTTTAGCATAGTATATTTATTTTAAGAAATCATTAATAATATAAAGGCTTTAAACTAGAAATTATAAATGCTTTTAGTTGTCAGATTTTTTTTTATTTTTTGGTTTTCTTTTATATTTAAGTATTGAAATTTTAATTTTATGGTCACACATCCTATGTTCTGGCAGACTCTCATTCATATAGTAGCCATGAAGCTATTTGAAGACACATAAAGCTATATCTGCTCTTTGGCAGTGGGGGCTTAGTCTCTAAGTCGTGTCCAACTCTTGTGACCCCATGGACTGTAGTCCACCAGGCTCCTCTGTCCATGGGATTTCCCAGGTAAGAATACTGGAGTGGGTTGCCATTTTCTCCTGCAGAAGACCTTCCCAACTCAGGGATCAAACCCATGTGTCCTGCATAGAAGGCAGATTGTTTACCACTGAGCGACCTAAGAGATTCTATATCTGCTACTTATAAGTATTCAAAATTAGAGTTCTTATTGTCTTTAAACAGCCTAGTCCACAATCACCTTGATTATAGATATTTAAAAATGTTCAGAGTTTGTATCTACTAAAAGGCAGGAGTTAAAGAGTTAAACAGAAGACCTAAACTTTCTTAAAGGAAATAATAATGAAACACAAAGCAAAAGACATGGGACTCAAGGGAAGTTTTTATGTCAAAATAAGTTTGGAAGCAGGTAACTTCTATACCCAAGCTGCCCTGCTTGGGTCTAGCTCCCCAGGCAGAGACAGGAGAAGTGAGAAGCTATATGCAGGTGGAGGGTACAGGGAGTGGTTCCCGGGGCAAGTTCAGCAAGAGCCAGGATGCCCTCCTCGGATATCCTGCCCCGAAGGAGAAATGCATCCAGCTGGGGAGAGCCTGAGTCTGCATCTGTGGGAATGTGATGGTGGAGGGCAGAAACTGGGTCACGCTCAGATCAGAAAGGCAAAGCAACCAACAGAGAGAGAAATGCGCCCCAGCTTCAAAGCTGGAGAGAAAGAAGTTGAATATACAGCAGATAAGAGGTGGCAGTTGAGACTCTAAATCTGCAAAAGCCTAGCCCAGACAGTACATTACTTTTCTGCATAGCCAAACCCTTTGCCAGGATGAAAACAGTTCCTGATGGGCGAATCCTCTCTGCACCACCCAGCCCAGCTCTAAAAACTGAGTTCTTGAACTTGCAAAAATGAAAGCTAAATAGAGAAAAAAACTATTTCCAGAAAACTAGCAGCCACGGGCAGAGGTCTGCAGAGATCGCTCAAGAGAAAGAAACAATAAGTGCTATAGCGGGACTGTTGACAGAGTTGTGTCCATAGACTCTTTCATCATACCAGGACAGAAAACCTTTAGAATGCGTCTTGATAGGAAGAAGTAGCTGTCCTTATATAGATCACTACAAAACAAACACAGCAAAAACGAGCAGATGGTGCAGAATTAAGAATCAGGATGATTAATAAAAGGTCTGTAAAGGATGAGGTTGAAGAAAATTCCCTCTGCACACGCGTGGTTAAGGATTTCAGCAAGACTGAAAGTAAACATCACAGCTTTACTGTCTGTAATCTATGCTATTCTTATTCATGTTTCAGTGAACTCTCTAATAAACTGTACACATTATGTTCCACGTGTAATTTCAGTCATTCTCACGTCATTTACCTTGTATTTTGCAAATCCAAGTTAGAACAATCTCTTCAGTTAGTGTTAAATAAAGACATAAAACAGATTCCAGGTTCACAAATACTGAGCACATTCCCAAACATAGCATATAGCAGTGCTGTTCTTCTCACAGAGCTATTAATTACGTTTCTTTACTCAAAATATTAACAGAAATATTTCAGATTTTAGTTAGTGTCCCCACTGCCCGCATGTTTCTCTGTGTAATAACATCTTGATTTCTTTGTTTCTCCAATAACAAAATCCAGCTTGTATTTTTACTTACAAAGATAAAAATCACTACAGAATGAAAAATGTTATAGAGTGTTTTGCCAACAATTGAATGAAACCCCTAATTTATTTCAAATTTAATACCAATATTAAATATTGGTATTCAAAATATTGGTATTCAAAACCTGAAAACAATACAGGTTATGAAATCTCTACTCAATTATAACATAAGTTAATTGCATTTTTCCCAAATGCATTTTTCTTTTTATTTACTCTGGGTGATTCTGTCAGAAATTACTGTACAAAGATATATCATAATTTGTTCTACTTTGGCTTGTCATGATTGCAGCAAAGATTAAAAGTTTACCCATGGGTAAAGATAAATTATATACACTAATGAATTACAGTTTCAGGAGAAAAAAATATCTGGGCTCTAGAAGGTAGAGAAAGCAAAGGATACATGATTTCAGGGATGAACGTAAATACTGATCCTGGTCAAACTGATCCCATCTGCACTGAGGACGTTTTTGTTGCTGAGTGATTACACACAGTGCCTCATTTAATATTCTAGTCACAAAGGTAACATGGTTTCCATTCCTGGCATTTTACTCAATTGAGTCTAAGAAGCAACTCATTATTCCATACTCAGAGCCAACATTTTCTACTTGAGACACAATTTTAACAAAATTAACGGGAGAGGAGGATGGTATTAATTCATTTCCAGCTAAATTAGTTCTCCCATCTCTGACAGTCTGCATTGTCACCATGTGCATCAGTGAAAGCTACAAGGCTTTAGTTAAAGAAAAAATTAGCACTTAAAAGACACGAGGTCATGCTTCGGTAGCATTTTTTTGCAGAGGGAGACCATGAAAAAGATGCCACTAATGATGTTGACATAAATCCTAAAAAGTGGATCTTTTTTTAGATGAACATGTCCAATCAAGTCAAAATGCATTTATTTACCTCTGAAAGAAAACAATTTCAGATGACCTTAATGAGTTTTTTGTCAACAACTCAAATGTTTATCAACAACTCATTTTGTCAACAACTCTTTAAAGACACACAAGTTATTGGGTATACACTGACAGAGTTTTCTACCAATAATATAAAATAATTTGAGCATTTTAATCAGAGATCCATTACCGTAATTCTATTTTTCTATATTCAGTTCAGTTCAGTTCAGTCACTCAGTCATGTCTGACTCTTTGCGACCCCATGAATCGCAGCACGCCAGGCCTCCCTGTCCATCACCAACTCCCGGAGTTCACTCAGACTCACGTCCATCGAGTCAGTGATGCCATCCAGCCATCTCATTTTCTATATTAGGCTAACTTAATGTGTTCAACATATACTAATTTAACTACTTAAAAGACTCCTAGATCCCTGTACAAAGTACTTTTATCTGTAGAGACCTGACTAACTAAATATAATACACATGAAGTACAAATATGATTTTTCAAATATAGAGTTTAAGGCTGTAACAAAATAGCTGATAAATCTAGACACTTGTGATTGGAACATTTTTGTAAGTCCCTGATCTTTGAATATGATTTTTAATTTCATTTTTTTAAAAAACAAGAAATACAAACCATCAGTTTATTTAAAAAGTAGAATAGTAACCACTGGCTTAATGCTAAAGGACTTAAAAATCTACTGTAATAGATTATAATAATCAATGTTAAAATGAATAATAAATAGAGATTTTATATATGTGCTCTGCCTCGCTCAGGTAAGAAAAGAAAACTTGGTCATTGTACAATGCAAATAAATAGCTTATGTTTTTATGAATCAGTCAACAATACTAAGAAGAGTATAAACTGTCTCCACGAAAGTCATGTTTCGTACAACTTGTATGTACTATGCTGAAACTCTGCAAAGTCATTTTACCTGCCTATCAGAGGAAAAAAATTCAAACATATATTTGAGGATCACCCACATACGCTATGATAAACCTGTCATTAATGAAGGACTATTTTTTTTAATGCAAGGTGTTTTACTTATTATTTAAAATTATCTATTAGTTTATTTTTGGCTGTGCTGGGTCTTTGTAGCTGCGTGTGGGCTTTTCTCTAGTTGTGGTGAGCAGGGGCTACCCTTCATTCGGTGTGCAGACTTCTCTGGCTTCTGTAGTTGTGACACGTGGTTCCTTGGCTGTAGAGCACAGGATCAATAGTTAGGACACACAGCCTTAGCTGCTCCATGGCATGTGGGATCTTCCTGGACCAGGGTTCAAACCCATGTCTCCTGTATTGGCAGGTGGATTCTTTACCACTGAGACGCCAGAGAAGCTGGCAGGTATTTTAAAATGCCACAGTCTGTGTAGCATAATTGTCTCTGAAATATAATGACCATTAAAAATCACATGTGGTGTTGGGAGAATCATTTGACGATGTATTGCAAAACATTAAATACTAAATAGGGACCTCAAGGTTAAGAGCACTAAGATAACTTCAGTTTTAGAATTCCCTTCACCAAAACCAAATATTGAACAACAAAGGGTCATACAAAGAAAAAAATAACCAACATACCCAGACAAGAAACTAGGCCAACATAATATAATAATCTTCAAAAATTAGCAAGCAAAACAGGGAGAGAGAGAACGCTTAGATGAAGAAAACAAGGAAGGGGTGAAGAAGGCAGTGGGGAGAGAGAGAAAGAGTAAGATGAGCCCTGCACAAGCCCTCTGGAGTGTGGTTCTGATATCAGCACTGGTACCTTCCTCTGCCTCTGAGTCACCACTGAGTCACACACACCCTTGATCTAAACGTGCTTAATCTGCAGAGAAGCAAACTTGAACTGCCATCCCTTCAGGACTACCCTGTAGCTCAAAAGGTAAAGAATCTGCCCGCCATGCAGGAGACCAGGGTTCTATCCCTGGGTTGGAAAGACCGGTGGAGAAGGGAATGGCAACCCACTCCAGTATTCTTGTCTGGAGAATCCCATGGTCGGAGGAGCCTGGTGGGCTACAGTCCATAGGGTCACAGAGTCGAACACAACTGAGCGACTAACAGTTAGAAAAGTGGAGTAGAAGTGAAGATTCTGGAAGGTATGAAATAATTGGAGGGATGATTTAAGTCCAAGGATTAACTTTTTGAAAATCATATATGCCCTCATTCATAGTTAGATATAGTGAGTCCATACTGAATAACTGACAACATTTCAGATGGAGAGAAAATCTAACAAAGACTGTGGGCCACCTCATCTCACCCTCCCACTTCCACTCACTCTGTCATTACCTCAGGTTTTAAAAATTAGCCTATTTTTCAATAGATTAAAGAAGGCAAGAATACATATAAAGAAACGACAGTTTCTTCAGTAAGTGGTACTGAAAAAGCTGCAGAGTTACATGTAAAAATGAAATTAGAACACTCTCTAACAGCATGTACAACAATAAATTAAAAATGAATTAAAGACCTAAATGTAAGACTATAAAACTCCTAGAGAAAAACAGGCAGAATACCCTTTGCAATAAATAGCAGCAATATTTTTTGGATCCATCTCCTAAAGTAAACCCAGAGGGATAGAGTGAGGAGGGAAGCGGGAGTGGGCTTCAGGACTGGGGGACACATGTATGCCTGTGGCTGATTCATGTTGATGAATGGCAAAAATCATGATAATGTAAAGTAATTACCATCCAATTAAAATAAAATAATTAATGAAAAAATAAAAATAAAGTTATTCTTTTCACTCCAAAAAAAAGAAAAGAAAAACAGGAATTAAACTTGAAACTAATTAAACCAATTAAACTTGAAAGCTTTTGTACACCAAAGGAAAGCATTGAAACAATGGAAAGACAACCTACTGAATGGGAGAAAATATTTGCAAATGATATGACTGATAATGGGTTGATATCCAAACTATATGAACAGCTCATATAATTCAGCATCCAAAAAACCCAAACAATCCAATAAAAATGGGCTGAAGAACTGAACAGACATTTTTTCCAAAGCGGAAATGCAGATGGCTACCAGGCATATGAAATCAATAGGCATATGCTAATTATCAGGGAAATGCAAATCAAAACCACAATGAAATATTACCTCACACCTATCATAATGGCTGTCATCAAACAAACAAACAAAACACACACACACACAAAAAATGTCAGCAAGGATGAGTAGAAAAGGGAATTTCCTACATTACTGGTAGGAATGTAAATTGGCACAACCATTGTGAAAAACAACATGTAGGTTTCTCAAAACACTAAAAATAAACTACCTTATGACTTAGCAATTTTACTTCTGAGAATGTAGTCTTAAAAAAAGAACTAATTAGAAAAAAAAAGCAAAAACAAAAAACATGCACCCCTATGTTCAAAGCAACATTACGTAAAATTGTGAAGGTATGGAAAGAACCTGAGTACCCATCAACAGATGAATGCATAAGGAAGAAGTTGTATATTTATACAATGGAATAATACTGTAATCTAGTGAATAAAACAACAACAAAAGACGACAGACTCACAGAGAACAAAATGATGCTTATCAGTGGATTACCAGTGGTTACCACAATACAGAAGTGGGGGAGTGTGAGTCACAAGCTATTGTGTGTAAGACGAGCTTAAGGATATATTGTACAGCATGGGGAATATACCTAATATTTTGTTGTAACTGCAAATGAGAAGCAATCTTTAAAATTGAATATGTATTTTTTAAATTTTAAAATACATATAACTAAAATAAGGGGATAAGAAAACCAAAGGTATAGCCCTTGATCTGCAGCTCTGAAAGAAAACTTAACTGAAGTCAGATATAGCAGGAAGAGAGTAAACATGTCCTACATATTTTATCAGAGCAGAGAACATCTCTGTAGAATTCCCAATATGGCAAATAAAGACAGAAGGACCAAGTTTGTAACAACAAAGAAAAATAACTCATGGAACAAAATGAAATTCCTCATAATTATCTCATGATATAAAATAACATTGAGAATGAGAATTCTGCAAAAATGAGCTCAAAGATGAGATGAATGGACTACATAAGATTTAAATGTCTATAAAAAGCTTGATCATACAAATCAAGAATCACAATTCCACCACTACATAACAATACACACAACTTAAGAACAGTAGAAACAAAACTGATTAAAGATCAAATAATTGATATTTAGGAAACAATGAGGTTTATATAGCGAATGCTGACTTTTTTTAATGCAAGGAATTAAAATGATTAAAGTAAAACAAATACGGAAGCAAGACTATACTCGCAAGGGAATTTTACATAAAGATCAATAATGTTTGTGCAGTAGTGAAAAAGTGGAAGTGTTAATGGCTCAGTGGTGTCCAACTCTGCAACCCCATGGTCTGTAGCCCACCAGGCTCCTCTATCTATGGAATTCTCCAGGCAAGAATACTATAGTGGGTTGTCATTCCCTTCTCCAGGGGATCTTCCCAACCCAGGGGTAGAACCTAGGTCTCCTGTACTGCAGACAGATTCTTTATCGTTTGAACCACCAGGGAAGCCCAGATGCCCACAATGAAAGAGAACATGCATTTTAGCAAATCTGCAATATAAAATAGTCCCCTCCATGAAGAAGTGAATCTATACATTAAAGAATACACTGTCTTTCAAACAAATTTAATACAGAATAGTCAAGGCCAAAGCATGGCCCAGTCAACTGACTGACTCTACAGTCCTGTATTCACCCTTAAATAATCTCTTAGTAAACCTCATGCTGGCAGCAAATATTTCCAACTTTCAATGCAAGAGGTAGTAAAGCAATGTCTACAATGTTCTAGGGTAACAAAAGTGAAACCTGAGAATTCTATAACCAGTAACAATATTATTTATGTAAAAAGGCAGTGAAAGTGAAGTCACTCAGTTGTGTGACTCTTTGTGACCCCATGGACTGTAGCCTACCAGGCTCCTCTGTCCATGGAATTTTCCAGGCAATAATACTGGAGTGGATTGCCATTTCCTTCTCCAGGAGATCTTCCCAACCCAGGGCTCGAACCCAGGTCTCCCACATTGTAGACAGATGCTTTACCATCTGAGCCACCAGGGAAATCACATAGGCAGTAGGCAGACACTATTCTTAAACGGGAAAACATTGAGATAATGCCATGCTCAGAAGCCCTTGTTGAGAAAGCAAAAAAGAAACAGACAATAAAAGGTAGACCATTAATTTTTCCAATTAGGAGATAAATGAAAATTAACAGCGAAGAACTGGAAACCTATGGGAAAAGTACTGGTGAGGGAAACGAATCCAGTTACGCACAGATCACTCCATGGATCTGAGGTTATGGAACGAAAGATGAAAAAGGTAAAAACGACCTGCTATATGCTTGTTAACATATGTATATATATATGTTAATATGCCTTGTTAAAACAAGTGGGAATAGATTGATCTTTTAATACAGCATTGAGAAAGTTAAAATGGAAGTAGATATTGGATTGGCCAAAAAGTTTGTTCAGGTTTTCCTTAACAGCTCACGCAAAATCCCAAACACACTTTTTGGCCAACCCAACAGTTTGGAAACAATGACTCTACCTTAAAAAGGGTACACTTCCTTTTGCCTTCTCTCCTGTCTTCTCCTTTGCCTTTTCCTCCTTCCCTGACCTCCTCTCCACTTCCTCTGCCCCCTCTCTTTAACCTTACAGGCATATTTTAACTGGTACTACACTGTAGTGTAGAATTGTTAAGGGAAGCACACTGACTGAAACTGCCCACCCTGGATAGACCCCACAGCCATTTGCATGAGTTGCTTTATGACAGGTAGTCCTGGTAAGGAACAGGGAACTAATAAGCCTCCGCCAACCGGAAGAGTTCAAGAAAGGTCAAAAGGAGACACCACAGGTCCAACCACCTCCCAGAATCCTCCTCTCTGGTGTCCATCTTGGCTGAACAAGGCCTGCACCACCAGGAAGGACTCTGAGTCAGAATGACTGGCTAAAGACAACCAGGAGCCTAATCCTGTCACCATAAAACCCAAGACTGCAAGCCATATGGCAGAGCTATTCTCCTGGATTACCCTCCTGCTCTCCACCCAGGCGTCCTTTCCCAATAAAGCCTTTTGCTTTGTCAGCTCGTGTGTCTCCTCAGACAATTCATTTCAAGTATTAGACAAGAGCCCAATTTCGGGCCGTGGAAGGGGGTCCCCCCTTCCTGCAACAGAATCATCTGCTGCTGCTGCTGCTGCTAAGGCGCTTCAGTCGTGTCCGACTCTGTGCAACCCCATAGACAGCAGCCCACCAGGCTCCCCCATCCCCGGGATTCTCCAGGCAAGAGTACTGGAGTGGGTTGCTATTGCCTTCTCCAATGCATGAAAGTGAAAAGTGAAAGTGAAGTCGCTCAGTCGTGTCCAACTCCTAGCGACCCCATGAACTACAGCCCACCAGGCTCCTCCGTCCATGGGATTTTCCAGGCAAGAGCACTGGAGTGGGTTGCCATTGCCTTCTCCACAGAATCTGGGTGCATGGGTGGATGGATAGATGGATAAAAACATGGAAATATTTTTATAACATGGGAAGCCTAGTATAAATAGTTTTTTAAGTTAAAAACTCAACTTTAGTTTCATTTGAGTTTCATAGAAGAAAAATACACTGATATGAAATTGAAGAAAAATTTTAGTGTTCACAGAATCATCTACTGAACACTAAAATTTTCCTTCAATATCATATCAGTGTATTTTTCTTCTATGAAACTCAAATGAAACTAAAGTTGAGTTTTTAACTTAAAAAACTATTTATACTAGGCTTCCCATGTTATAAAAATATTTCCATGTTTTTATCCATCTATCCATCCACCCATGCACCCAGATGTTTGGCTGTATTTCTGGCACAGAGAGGAAACTGGTGAATTGAAAGATGAGCTGGTGGTCAGTTCATGTTAAAAATGATTATTTTAGAGTGGTAGAATTTAATTTTTCATCTTTGATTTTCAGTATTGGTTGTATTCTTTAAGCATGTATAATTATGGCCAAAAACAAACTTTTTTTTCTTTAAAAACTGGAAGCAAATGTGTCAGCTAATTTTCAGCAGCTGACTCCTAATGGAAGATCAGTGACAGGTTTGACTTGGATAATGTGGGTGCTTAATCCCTATGTGTTTACAGCTTAGCTACTCATCCCTTGATATTTGCTCTTCTAAGGAAGAAATCATTTGAAATTTTATCAAACCATTGTAAAAACTGTAAGTCTGAATTTAACTGTGCAATTTAGCTGCCAGTGCCTGTATTCTGGTCATTCCTTAGACTCTACTGCAAAATCCCCAGACACAGATTCTAAAATGATATTAACAAGAATATGTCATAAAGTACCTCCACTGGGAAAGATTTAATTTAAGGACACTGATGTTTTCCAAAAGCCCTTTTTCATGATTCAAGAACCATTTTTCACCTACAAAACATGAAAGCAAATATCATTCCTTTTCAAAAACTGCCTGATAAAAACTCAAACATTTCATTCACCACAACAAGCCTGACAGAGCATTAATATTTTAAGAAATTAATCAACCTTAGAGAACAATCTTCTGTTTTACATCTAAAAAGATTAAGTCAGGTTATGGCCTTTTTATTTACCAGGAAAATACATAAAGAATTGGGTTAGCCTTTGAAGAATCAATGTTCAAAATTCAACAGACAATGCACAGGATGCTAATATCACTCAGAAAAAGCTTTTTAATGTTATTGTATGTGTAATAATTGTTATATTTTATTAAATTTTGGTAGCATTGATCATGGAAAGAGTAATAACTATTAGGGTGAAATAAATTTCAGCAAAACAAACGAAAGCATTTTAACATTATTTTGTTCCTCAGAATTTTCCTTTTCCCTGTTGATTTCAAAACTGTGAGTCTATAAACCACAAAAACAAGCATATTTTAGTAGAATTATGTAAAACATAGTAGAAAAAATGTTTTGAGTCAGAAAGAAAAGACCCTTTAAAAATAAAAATGGCATCTTTGGCAGCTAGTTTCTTGGATTAATGCAAAACAGTAGCCATTATGTTGTTTCTATGACCTTTTACTCTTAAGAGTTAAACTTGACTTTCTACCTGTCTTCCTAGTTAGTACTTCTAAAGAGTAAAAATCAGGATTTTCCATCCTTTTTTTAGATGAAAGTATTTGTCACTGTTAATGGGAATAATAACATTCCTTTGTTCATATAGTATTTACTAAAGAGCAAGATAAAGTCAAGAGACCCTGGGGAGTGAATATCCAGCCTGGAAGATTTATGCTTTTTCTTTTACCTCTCTTTATTGCTTTTTAAAAATGTTGTTTTTTTTAAATAGTTATCACTGTGTTGTTTTATGTTTTAATTGCCCTAGTCCTTTTTAATGTATAAACGTTTTTCAATTCTGTTCAAAATCATTTAATTTTACAATACAGTTAACAAGTTTTAGCTCTTTCATTTTTAAAAACTATTTTATTTTGAGATCTTTTTTGGACTTAATTTCTCAGTTGACTCAAGTTCTTAAATTTTTACTTTGTTAATACCTCTTTTCTTATCTTCTTTCTTCTTCTCTTTTGCAAATGTCATCCTCTGGTTCCTGTTGAACTTGTCTTTTACATTACAGTTATGCCTCTGGATTTCACATGCTTTAAAAGTGGCCAATTTGGAACAGGATTGCAAGCCTACAACTAGACAAAGTCTACACCACCAACAGGGAAATTCGAACTTTATTCTACAAGGATTCGAACTTTCTTCTAGAAGCATCTGTCTAAAATTAGCTCATCAAAAGTTATATCCCTGGGTACTGGGAAGAATGATAGAGCAAACATCCTCAGGACAGTAACTGCTGTTCACATATAAATGGTAAATTTGACCTTTTAGATGGCACTGCCTCTGACATGCTACATAATCAAGTTACCATATAAGAAGCTGTACATTCTGAAGTTCATGGTTTCAGATAAACTTGGAACAAATGTGCTACTAAGGTGGAATGATGGCAGATTAATATATACAACTTCACCCGATGTTCCTGAGAAGCAGGGTGATGACTAATTCATATGAGAAAATGACATAAGAGGGTCTTGTATTTCTATCATAGGATGGATATAAAGATCATATTTCTAATTTGCACCACTCTGTTCAAAACTCGTCACAGCAAGGGACAGAGAGACTCTGAGATCATGTGTCCATTTACCCTTTCCTTTTCTGTTGACTTCTCAGAACCGACAGTACGTTTAGACCCACTTTTATGCTAGTCTTTACCTTGACTTATTTTTGTTCCGTAGGCATGGCTCAGATGGTAAAGAGTCTGCTTGCAATGCTGGAGAACCAGGTTCAATCCCTGGGTCGGGAAGATCCACTGGAGAAGGAAATGGCAATCCACTCCAATATTCTTGTTTGGAGAATTCCAAGGACAGAGGCACCGGGCAGACTACAGTCCATGTGGTCGCAAAGAGGTGGACACAACTGAGTGACTAACACTTATGTTACAATTATCTGTTCAAATTCTATACATCTCTCTAAGCTGTTTCAAACAGATTTCGGAATATAGTATGGATAAAAAAGCAAGCACACACAAACCCGTGAAATCGTCACCAAATAGCCCTTTAAATTGGTTGACCCAATCAAAAAATGGGCCAAAGAACTAAATAGACATTTCTCCAAAGAAGACATACAGATGGCTAACAAACACATGAAAAGATGCTCAACATCACTCATTATCAGAGAAATGCAAATCAAAACCACTATGAGGTACCATTTCACACCAGTCAGAATGCCTGCGATCCAAAAGTCTACAAATAATAAATGCTGGAGAGGGTGTGGAGAAAAGGGAACCCTCTTACACTGTTGGTGGGAATGCAAACTAGTACAGCCACTATGGAGAACAGTGTGGAGATTCCTTTAAAAACTGGAAATAGAACTGCCTTATGATCCAGTAATCCCACTGCTGGGCATACACACTGAGGAAACCAGAAGGGAAAGAGACACGTGTACCCAAATATTCATCGCAGCACTGTTTATAATAGCCAGGACATGGAAGCAACCTAGATGTCCATCAGCAGATGAATGGATAAGAAAGCTGTGGTACATATACACAATGGAGTATTACTCAGCCATTAAAAAGAATACATTTGAATCAGTTCTAATGAGGTGGATGAAATTGGAGCCTATTATACAGAGTGAAGTAAGCCAAAAGGAAAAACACCAATACAGTATACTAACGCATATATATGGAATTTAGAAAGATGGTAACAATAACGCGGTGTACGAGACAGCAAAAGAGACACTGATGTATAGAACAGTCTTATGGACTCTGTGGGAGAGGGAGAGGGTGGGAAGATTTGGGAGAATGGCATTGAAACATGTAAAATATCATGTATGAAATGAGATGCCAGTCCAGGTTCGACACACGATACTGGATGCTTGGGGCTGGTGCACTGGGATGACCCAGAGGGATGGTATGGGGAGGGAGGAGGGAGGAAGGTTCAGGATGGGGAACACATGTATACCTGTGGTGGATTCATTTTGATATTTGGCAAAACTAATACAATTATGTAAAGTTTAAAAATAAAATAAAATTAAAAAAAAAAAGAAAAAAAAATGGTTGAAGCATCTTTTCCACTTCGCTTATCAAGATAACAGGTTCGACACAGGACACTGGATGCTTGGGGCTGGTGCACTGGGACGACCCATAGGGATGGTACGGGGAGGGAAGAGGGAGGAGGGTTCAGGATGGGGAACAGGTGTATACCTGTGGCGGATTCATGTTGATATATGGCAAAACCAACACAATATTGTAAAGTTAAAAAATAAAATAAAAAAAAGATAACAGATGTAGAGAGGTGAAACTAATTACATAAAAGTCAGCATATAAGTAACAGATCTAGGATGCTAAAATTAGGACCCTGATTCCTATTTAATGAATGAGCTATTTCAGTAGC
The DNA here is from genome assembly GCF_032452875.1 of Bos javanicus. Taxonomy (NCBI): domain Eukaryota; kingdom Metazoa; phylum Chordata; class Mammalia; order Artiodactyla; family Bovidae; genus Bos; species Bos javanicus. Next base: position 7,688,187 of record NC_083876.1, on the reverse strand, counting down.
TCATTTGGCTATGCTACAATTTTAATTTTCTTTACAAAACAGTTTACCAAATCAAATAAATACATTGTTGTTTGCTGTTAAAACCAATCTGAATAGGTAGTATTTGCCAAAGGAGGTAATGGTGGAATGAGAAATGGGAACAATGAAGTAAATCCAGTTGAGTTCAGGAATTAAAGTTGCTGTTAATGTTTGTTTCCTTCAATACTTTGTTAAGAGCAAAAAAGAAAGTGAGGCAAATTGATGCATTATGTGTTATGTTAGTCGCTCAGTCGTGTCCGACTCTTTGCAACCCCATGGACTACAGCCACCAGGATCCTCTGTCCGTGGAATTTTCTAGGCAAGGGTCCTGGAGTAGGTTGCCATTTCCTTCTCCAATTGCTGCATATGCCCCCCAGAACTACATTTCTGCATCTTGTGTGGTAAACAGATGAGCTACAAGGAGAGACGGGACCAGGAATGGAGCAGGCTGCTCGTTCTGACAAGAAATTGTCACAACAGAGCTGGCGTCACTTTCTCTGTTTTGAGGGGACTGGGGGAAATGAGCCTGAAAACACACGAAGGTTTTGAAAACCAGGTTTACTGCAGCATCTACGGACTGACAGGCTGACGGACTGACTGACATACGGGTAACAGTCTGCAGAGACCCTGGCATCCCTTTACCTATCATAGTTCATAATGCAGGCTGGCATTTCTCTGTATATATGCATCTTTTTCTGACTGCTTCTTTTTCCCTCTAATTTTTTTTTTTCACATAAAAGTGAAAATGTAGGTTTTGAAAATTCAAAATCCAGAATGAAAGCAATGACTGTCAGAATGGCCTTGGAGGTTAACATGGACGGGAGATCCAACAGGTTAGCTTGAGATACCGTTTGGTAGTTGCTACTACAAATAGCTACTGTTAAGTCACTTCAGTGTGTCCGACCCTGTGCGACCCCATAGACGGCAGCCCATCAGGCTCCTCTGTCCCTGGGATTCTCCAGACAAGAATACTGGAGTGGGTTGCCATTTCCTTCTCCAAACAAATAGCTATTAAACCTGGTTAAATCCTCAGACAGCAGCATCCTCCTTAAAGAGCATGAGTGGGAGTCCTAGTGCAAGAGTGGCTCTAAATGAAAAATCCACTCAGACAAAGCTGGGCCTTCAGAAGCCATGCAACAGACTCCAGGTCACCGAAGCAATTTTTCGAATGAGAAAGAGCATAATCCCGCTGTGGAAGGCTATCTTTGAGCTCATATTTATTTCCTGGGCTAGGACCATAAGCGATCCCCGAATGATATGACTCAGTTTTTAGCCTATTTCAAGTCTTCAAGAAGAGCAAATGAAACTTTTTATTGTTACCCTTCTATCTTTAAAGGACATGCACTTCAAAGAAATTCTGGTACTTATCTACCTTACATTGTACAAATTACAGATTAATTCTACCATATTATTTCATAAAATATTCGAATAGTTGCAACAAATAGCATACACATGCTATATATAAAATGATTAATTATATAAAAGTTAATTTAAGGCAAAAATATATCAACTATTACTGACTTCTACAACCTTTGGTGCTTAAATTATAGTTTGAATTATTAGCATCTTTATTCATTCTTTAATGCTCACACATCTCATGGTGCATCACATGACAAAAGGAGTGGTCCTAAGAATCAAGACTGGTAATTAATTCCCACACCCCAGGAAAGCTTCATAGCCAGCAAGTTAGTTACAGAACAAAGCTCTTTTTGTTTATCATCTCATTCCTGTTTTCTGGTGTGTATGATTCTAGGAAGTCATGCATTTCCTTCCTGTCCAAAGGTCTGAGCAGGAAAGAGCTGGTGAGGTGGCAGGGTCAGTGGCTAGATTGGTGAGTGCAGAGTTGCAGAGAGGAAAGCTAAACACTTTTTCAAGTTCTCTACATTAGGGTCCTCACAAAGAAGCTTCCTTTTTCTAAGACACATGGACTTTGAACACACCGAGTTCACAATCAAATGAAAACGAACATTGAAATTAAACACAGCAAATCTGTGTGTTCACTCACTCCACACATCCTCTTTCACAGACATTTTACTCTTGAAATAAGGTCTATGGAGATGAGGAAAGAGATTATGCATTGTTAATTGTTATTCTTTAAAAGAGACTGAGAAAAATAATTCTTCCCCAGGAGGCTAAACCGCTATCAGCACCTACAGCAATAACTCCTAAGAATTGCCAAGGGCCCGATGTGTGAATGTAACCTGGAACGTCCAGTTAAAGATGCAGAAGTAAGGCTCTGCTTTCTGAAACTAACCAACAAGAACACAAATACAGGCAAGAAAAATGTGTCTTGGTGAAGCTAGAAAATGGCCACAGTCCTGAACCACAATCTAGGAAGATGAGCAGCAAATTGGAGAAGTAAAAACCGGTCCAGGTCCAAGGAAGAGGTAGAGTGAGTCCCTGCCCCTGCAGCTCTCAGACAGCATAGAGCCCGCAGGCCAGCCCGGCATCCCTCATCTGGAGAGGAGACAGAGGTGGGTAGGCACATAGGAGAGAAATCCCTGAGCCCTCATCACAGATGGGAAGACACTCATCTGTGCCAACTCCAACACAAGGAAGGCCTTCGACTGGTCACGCGGAGGAGAAAAGTCACCTCTGCACCTGTGTTTCGGTGCATTAGCGAAAAGCAAGGTGAGATGCCCAGGACGGGCGATATGTAATGACTCACTGGGAGCCTGCCCACAGCGCCACTAGCCAAGAGCAGAGAGCTCTCCCTGCACAGTGGCGGCTGGAGAGGTGCAGCCCCGGCAGGAAGGAGCTAATAATACCCCACCAGCCCACCTCCCCCACGGCAATAACTACAAAATTGCTGGGCTGGAGAAAAGAAAAAACCTCCACCAAATGATGAGAAATATTTGAGAAGAAAATTGATCTCAACCAAAATCAAATTTTACAAATGCCACAAGAAAAACAAAGAAAAGGACATGAAAAACTAAAGACAGATGAAGAAGCTATGGCAGGAAACTTATGCTGTAAAATAAACAAAAAAACTATAAAAGACTCCTTGAAATCCAAGAAATCGCAGAAGTTTATGACCTCTCTAATACATGGGAAAGAAGAAAAAAAGAACAGGAGACAAAATTTGAGCTGGAAGAGCCAGAGTAAAAAGAAAAAAATGGTAATAGGATTATACCTCATGCTATGTGGGGTGTAATTTGGTTTCTTAATAGCTCATTTAGACAATTTTCATTTACATTTAGGATAGTTATTTTTTTCCTATGATAATTGAAAAAGAAACACAACACACATTTCTTTCTTATGAAAATAAGAGAACAAAGAAGCACTGCACATCATTTGCATATATTTTATCTAAAAATAAGCTCCATGGGAAGATCAATCACTTCAAATCACCAAGCAACATCCTAAGTTGATTCCAGTGATATCAATTCAAGATGAATCAGAAAATTAGTGTCAGACAGTGATAGTAAGTCAGTGTTTCTGCCTGCTCTGTGAAGCCTGGCAAGACCCAGCCCTGTCCCCAGAAAGCAGCACGTAGGTACATGGAAAACATCTCATACCTCACCTTACTTTAGCAGACCCAACAGCAAGCATCTTATCTTGAAGTCCCTTGGTATAAGGTCATAGTATTTTATGTATATCTAAATATAAAATTTACTTTTAAAAATAAAAAATATAAAAGGTTTAAGGTAGTCTGATGATATCATTCTGTAACTAGTGTTGACAAAAATTTTTGAAGTTTCTTTTAGGTATGCTAAATATTCTGAGGGTTGAAATTATATAAATAAATATATTTTTAAAACCTTATATGGCCTAGATGTTGGTTTTTTCAACTGAAATATTTTCAATCTAACCATACAGTAATGCTTAGTTTGGGGGAAAAAATAACATTTATGCCCGATTTCTCCAAATCTTAAAGGCTTGAGGTCTGACCCAGATCTTCAAAACAGAATCTTGAACTTCATTTTATAAACAGTATTTCACAAGCCCTTCTGATTCCGGACGTGATGTTAGTACTTTCTTGCTTTAGTGACTCATCAGATTGAAGCAAGAGGCCACCCATAAATATATCCTTCTACGGTCCCTCCGCACTGAACAGATGGAGTATCCATGAATAAATTCAGCAAACTTAACTCAGAAAATAAAAGACCACAGAAACACTGGCTGAAGTATTCTCCTGAAGGAGTTCAACTTGGCTGCAATCTTCTAGATTTCTGTTCCTCCACGCAAGGTGGCTATTTTTTTAATGTGCTGTGTTTTATAACTTTTGAAATCAGATACACTAGTTACAGAATGGAACCATCAGACTACCCTGAAACCTTTGTATTATTGATTTTTAAAAGTAAATTTCATGTATAGACAAACACAAACTCTTAAGCACAGTGCCATTTATTTGCCCCAAATCCAGAGACTTTGAAGTTCACGTGATTATTCATACAGGGTTGGTTATTTGTGTTGATCTGCACCTCGGCCTGGTTGAAATCTGACCCCTGTACATTATGAATGAAAGGCAGCAGAACCCGGGGACGTCAGAGCCTGCTGTGAGAGCCTGTGACTGGGTATGCTACAGAAGGGAGCTAGACAGAGCTGCACAGAATGATAGCATTTATTAGTCTCTGTTTACCCGTTACTTTTCTTTGTATGGCACAATTATATTAATTTATAAAAAGGAGACAGTTCCCAGATTGTCAGAGTCGTTTGTATTTATTCATTGATTCTTACTAAATGCTTGTATATAAGCACTTTCCTTGGTGATGAGGGTACTGCAGAGATCAAAAAAGATAAAAATCGTGCCCACATGAAGCTTACACTCGGGTGCAAAGGAAAAGGTCTTCCTCTTGACTGCTTATAATACCAAATAAATTAACATTTTTTCTCATTTTTAAAAATAATTTATAATTCCAGAAAAAAAATTGCTTTAAGTTTTTGATGTAATAACTATATCTTTTCTTCCAACTATACCAGAATTAAATGTGTAAGTTATGAATCTTTTAGCAGAGTAATTGTCAAAAAACTAGTTATTTTTTCGTTTTTAATAAATTTGCAATAATATTAATAAACGTCTGTTTTAGTAAGTTAAATAATATTTACATAGTGATATACTGATTTCAGGAAAATAGAGATGATAAAAATTTTGAGTTCAAATACATTTTCATGTAAAAATGCTTAACTAGCTAAAATAATAATGAATATTTTTCTTTTATCTACTTGAAAATATAAATATAATAATAGTCCAATGCTTAGATTTCAACTTTTGAACTTGATCAAAACCACACTGTGAATGACTTGATATATTGTACTCCTTTGGCAGTAAAAGGCCTTCAAAGTACCAATAAAATAAACTTAATAACTAAAAGTTATTAAGTAAAATAACTAAAAGTTATTAAGTAAAAGGAGTATTTAGCTTAACTAGCTAAAATAATAATGAATATTTTTCTTTTATCTACTTGAAAATATAAATATAATAATAGTCCAATGCTTAGATTTCAACTTTTGAACTTGATCAAAACCACACTGTGAATGACTTGATATATTGTACTCCTTTGGCAGTAAAAGGCCTTCAAAGTACCAATAAAATAAACTTAATAACTATAATATTTTCAAGTTTTTGTCCCCATATTCATTAAATTTTTTAGTTTATGTACACTTCCTTAACATTATTTTTAATAAAAAGTTTTGCATTCTATCAACTTGTTTCATTTATAAAATAATTGAAATTTTTTTAACTAATTCATCATGAAATGTTACATAGAACTGGATCAAGAAACATTACGGTATCTTAGATTTTTATATTGCCTACATATACCCTTTCCTGTACAAAATGGAGATGGCTATTTTGGTTTATATACCTTTTCCTGTACATAATGGAGATGGCTATTTTGGTTTAAAATTAAAAGCCTTTGAAATAAACATGCTTTTTTTAAAGTCACGTCTTAAAACTTACATTTTTATAAGTTTTAAGGAATATAAGGAGACATCTTTATATTCCTTAGGTGTGGGCTGAATGAATTTTGAGCACTCTGCTGGAAACCGTACCCAGGAAGGTACATGGCAAGCAGATGCTAGCAGGTCAATACTGGAGGATCGTCAATACAGGAAATCCAGATATCAGGCAGAACAAAGATAAGGTGCTGCTCCTCAGAACAAATGTGCTACCGACCAAAAAGACAGCATTCTTTGAATTCATTTTCCAGCTATATAAATGGATTTGTAAATAGTCTCTCCACTTCTATCCATGCACTGCCCCTTTATTTTTAATCAATAATGCAAATATGACCATGGAAGACTTAATTTGTGTCTCTGAGCAAAGAGTTAAAGTTTCACACAGAACTCAAACCTTAGGTTAGTCGCATTAGTACCATTTTAACCAATCGAATCACTAGGCAAAGTTGTAACAAGAAAAATGAAGAAGCTAATTTTTAAAACTGTAAAACATTCACTGTGCTTTGTTTTAAATTCATTTGCTGTTTCAGGAGCAAAACTTAATCTTATTCAATTAGGTAACTAATGTGTACTGATATTTTGTTGATATGATACATTGAGAAATATTTTACTGTATCTCTAATTTTGGACTTTGGGTGTGGAGGCAAAGCAATGTGGGAAACTCAGAGATGAGTCAGAAGACTCCTCTCACCATGAAAATTAAAGATGGGCTGAAGAAGTAAAATACCTAAATGATTACAAAACAAAGTATAAATATTATGCATATTTATTAAACACTGTAATGATAGTGACTTTTAAATAAATGGTAGCTTAATCAATTATACTTTATTGATGTTTTTATACTTTATTCATGAATCATAAATAGTTATTTTAATAACTGAGTTGGATTTAGATGTAACGCCATTATTTTAAAATGCTTTTTGGGGACTTCCCTGGTGGTCTAAGACTCTGTACTCCTAATGTAGGGGGCCTGGGTTCTATCCCTGGTCAGGGAACTAGATGCCACATGCCTCAACTAAGACCTGGCAGAGCCAAACAAATAAGTATTTTAAAAATAAAATAAAATACTTTCTGAATGTCCTCAGTCTTTTTTTTTTTTTTTTACAAATACTGTTAGGACAAATAACTTTCAGGGTTCTAATGTTAATTCTATTCAATCCTATTGGTTCTGTTGTTGTTCAGTCATTCAGTCATGTCTGACTCTTTGTGACCCCATGGACTACAGCACACCAGGCCTCCCTGTCCTTCACCATCTCCCAGAGTTTGCTCAAACCCATGTCCATTAAGTCGGTGATGCCATCCAACTATCTCATCCTCTGTCGTCGCCTTCTCCTCCTGGCTTCTATCTTTCCAGCATCAGGGTCTTTTTAAATGAGTCAACTCTTTGCATCAGGTGGCCAAAGTATTGGAGTTTCAGCTTCATAATTAGTCCTTCCAATGAATATTCAGGAGTGGTTTCCTGTAGTACTGACTGGTTGGATCTCCTTGCTGTCCAAGGGACTTTCAAGAGTCTTCTCCAACACCACAGTTCAAAAGCATCAATTCTTTGGCACTCAACCTTCTTTATGGCCCAATTCTCACATCCATACATGACTACTGGAAAAACCACACTTTGACTAGACAGATCTTTGTCAGCAAAGTAATGTCTCTTCTTTTTAATATGCTGTCTAGGTTGTTCCTAACTTTTCTTCCAAGGAGCCAGCATCTTTTAATTTCACATCTGCAGTCGCCATCCACATTGATTTTGGAGCCCAAGAAAATAAAGATTGACACTGTTTCCACTGTTTCCCCATCTACTTGCCATGAAGTGATGGGACTAGATACCATGATCTTTGTTTTTTAAATGCTAGGTTTTAAGCCCGCTTTTTCACTCTCCTCTTTCACCTTCATCAATAGGCTCTTTACTTTAGTTCCTCTCCACTTTCTGCCATAAGGGTGGTTTCATCTGCATATCTGAGGTTATTGATATTTCTCCAGGCAATCTTGATTCCAGCTTGTGCTTCCTCCAGCCCAGCATTTCCCATGATGTACTCTGCATATAAGTTAAATAAGCAGGGTGACAATATACAGCCTTGACATACTCCTTTCCCAATTTTGAACTTTCCGTTGTTCCATGTCCAGTTCCCACATTATAGATCATAACCCGCCAGTCTCCTCTGTCCACAGAATTTTCCAAGCAAGAATACTGGAGTGGGTTGCCATGACGTCTTCCAGGGGATCTTCCCAACTCAGAGATTGAACCTAGGTCTCTTATGTCTCCTGCACTGGCAGGCAGGTTCTTTACCATCAGCATCACCTGGGAAACATTCAGGGTAGATTTCCTTTAGGACTGACTGGTTTGACTTCCTTGCTACCCAAGGGACTCTCAAAAGTCTTCTCCAGAACCACAGTTGAAAAGCATCAATTCTTCGGTGCTCAGCCTTCATTATGATCCAACTGTCACATCCATACATGACTACTGGAAAAACCAAAGCTTTACCTATACGGACCTTTGTTGGCAAACTGATATCTCTGCTTTTTAATATGTTGCCTAGGTTTTTCATAGTTTTTCTTGCAAGGAGCAAGCATTGGATACTAAGTCCAATTTAGACTATACACTTTAAAGTATGCACAAGTTACTAAAATGAAAGGCTCTGATTTAAACTCCTTAATATTAGGCCACCAACAAGAAAAAGGTAGCCACAAAGTTCATATTCAGTCACTGCCCATGATCCTGTTAGCAATGTCATCACTGACTCTCCAGTCCATCTGGGCTTAGATCACAGTAGGAACAGTCAAAAGTGATCTGTAAGAGGCCTTGGCATTCTAATGATGGATGGTTGGAAATATTCCTTTGGGGCTGCTGCTGCTGCTAAGTCGCTTCAGTCGTGTCCAACTCTGTGAGACCCCATAGACGGCAGCCCACCAGGCTCTTCTGTCCATGGGATTCTCCAGGCAAGAACATTGCAGTGGGTTGCCATTTCCTCCTTCAATGCATGAAAGTGAAAAGTCAAAGTGAAGTTGCTCAGTTGTGTCCGACTTTTAGCGACCCCATTGACTGCAGCCTACCAGGCTCCTCCGTCCATGGGATTTTCCAGGCAAGAGTACTGGAATGGGGTGCCATTGCCTTCTCTAGTTCCTTTGGGGCAGGGGACATAATTTACAACATAATTAGTTTAAGTATAGGTTATTTTTTCCTAATTTTTGAAGTACAAATTTTCGTTTCATTTGACTTTTTCCCTCTTCTCAACACTATCCCCCCTTGACTTACCAACTTCATCTCTCCTGGTCCTCTTCCCACCATTGGATGACTTTCTCAACTAAAAGCTTTCCCAGGGATGCACACTTGACCATCTTCTCCCCAGAGCCCCATGGGCTGTCTCCAGGAGATCTCACTCATTACCTTATTTAAGGACTCTGAAAGCTTAACAAGACAGACTGCTGTGTCCCATAGACAGAAAATCATAGTTTTGAGTAATCTGATGAATACAACCCAGTCTTCTCTCTTGGGTTCTGCCCTCATGCTCTCAACTGCTCAATGACCTTTCACCTAAATATTCCACACAAATTTGCAATGCTTCAAAGTCAACTCGTCTAAAATCACTGAAACAAGGCTTTCCTTCTGTCTTGTCCATTTTAACATTCATCATTCACCTCAATGAGAAAGCAGCCTTGGGGTCACTGTGCCATTTTTGCTCTCTATGCTCACAGCTGGTTCATCACTGTGGTTCTTATCATGTCTCTACAACTTTTCCAAGTGTGTCCTTTCTCTATACTCCTTTTTTGGTTGGGCAGTCCATTACTGACATTTTCAGGACTATGGTATTTTCAAGTATATCATTACTGGCCACCTAGGCACAAAAAGGAGATCCAACCAGTCCATTCTAAAGGAGATTGGTCCTGGATGTTCTTTGGAAGGAATGATGCTAAAGCTGAAACTCCAGTACTTTGGCCACCTCACGAGAAGAGATGACTCACTGGAAAAGACTCTGATGCTGGGAGGGATTGGGGGCAGGAGGAGAAGGGGACGACAGAGGATGACATGGCTTGATGGCATCACCAACTCGATGGACGTGAGTTTGAGTGAACTCCGGGAGTTGGTGATGGACAGGGAGGCCTGGCATGCTGCAACTCATGGGGTCGCAAAGAGTCGGACACGACTGAGCAACTGAACTGATCAATGGAACAAAATAGAAAACCCAGAGATAAATCCACGGACATATGGACACCTTATCTTTGACAAAGGAGGCAAGAATATACAATGGATTAAAGACAATCTCTTTAACAAGTGGTGCTGGGAAATCTGGTCAACCACTTGTAAAAGAATGAAACTAGAACACTTTCTAACACCATACACAAAAATAAACTCAAAATGGATTAAAGATCTCAATGTAAGACCAGAAACTATAAAACTCCTAGAGGAGAACATAGGCAAAACACTCTCTGACATTCATCACAGCAGGATCCTCTATGACTCACCTCCCAGAATATTGGAAATAAAAGCAAAAATAAACAAATGGGACCTAATTAACCTTAAAAGCTTCTGCACATCAAAGGAAACTATTAGCAAGGTGAAAAGACAGCCTTCAGAAAGGGAGAAAATAATAGCAAATGAAGCAACCGACAAACAACTAATCTCAAAAATATACAAGCAACTCCTACAGCTCAACTCCAGAAAAATAAATGACCCAATCAAAAAATGGGCCAAAGATCTAAATAGACATTTCTCCAAAGAAGACATACAGATGGCTAACAAACACATGAAAAGATGCTCAACATCACTCATTATCAGAGAAATGCAAATCAAAACCACTATGAGGTACCATTTCACACCAGTCAGAATGGCTGCGATCCAAAAGTCTACAAATAATAAATGCTGGAGAGGGTGTGGAGAAAAGGGAATCCTCTTACACTCTTGGTGGGAATGCAAACTAGTACAGCCACTATGGAGAACAGTGTGGAGATTCCTTCAAAAACTGGAAATAGAACTGCCTTATGATCCAGCAATCCCACTGCTGGGCATACACACTGAGGAAACCAGAAGGGAAAGAGACACGTGTACCCCAATGTTCATCGCAGCACTGTTTATAATAGCCAGGACATGGAAGCAACCTAGATGTCCATCAGCAGATGAATGGATAAGAAAGCTATGGTACATATACACAATGGAGTATTACTCAGCCATTAAAAAGAATACATTTGAATCAATTCTAATGAGGTGGATGAAACTGGAGCCTATTATACAGAGTGAAGTAAGCCAGAAGAAAAAACACCAATACAGTATACTAACGCATATATATGGAATTTAGAAAGATGGTAACAATAACCCTGTGTACGAGACAGCAAAAGAGACACTGATGTATAGGACAGTCTTATGGACTCTGTGGGAGAGGGAGAGGGTGGGAAGATTTGGGAGAATGGCATTGAAACATGTAAAATATCGTGTATGAAACGAGATGCCAGTCCAGGTTCGATGCACGATACTGGATGCTTGGGGCTAGTGCACTGGGACGACCCAGAGGGATGGTATGGGGAGGGAGGAGGGAGGAGGGACCAGGATGGGGAACACATGTATACCTGTGGCAGATTCATTTTGGTATTTGGCAAAACTAATACAATTATGTAAAGTTTAAAAATAAAATAAAATTAATTAAAAAAAAAACTGAACTGAACTGAACTGAGGGATAAAAATTGTCAATGAAATTACAGAAAGTTCAAGAATGGAATTCACTTTGCTTTTCCAAATTTTTATACACCAGTTGCTTTAATTCAAACTAAAAGACATCACTGTTGTCTCTAATAGCAAGTAACATCTAGATGTGAAAGCTGGAACAGGAAGTCCAAGTTCTATTAACATAGATTGCTTTCAGACATTGCCTCTGTGGATAGAATTGAAAGATCTAGGTTACAGAAAAATTTGGCTGCCATTATAAATTCCAAATCTGAATATGAACCTTTTCTTACTTTGAGTATTTCTGCTTTTCCCCCCTTTATCTAGCATTGCCCACTAGAAAGTAAAAGGCAAGGTATTTCCAGGTCTGATACCATCATAGATCTTAAAACGTCAAAAGTAATACTTGTTAACGGAGACTGTTAACTGGCTCTGGTTATGACATAATTATGATTCACAAGAAATCAAAACTTTTCTTCAAACCAGACTCATATATCACTAATCTGTTCAAAGGTGAAAGTTCAGATAGCTCTTACTACATCTGCTGTGATAGTAAGATCTTAGTAGTTTATTGTGCTTCTTAATCAAGGTATAATTATACTCACTATGGATAATTTTGTAAACTCAGTATATCTAAAGAGCAGATGTAACTATTTCAAATATTCATTCTTGTCATTATGTTCTACTTCATATGAGATTAATTCATCTTCTAATAATAGCAAATTTCATTTAGAACTTGCTCTAATCAATGTGCAAAATAGTACTTCTGTTTTGAGATAGTCATTTAGATATGAATGTGGTAAAATTAATAAAAACCTGAAAAATCTGACTTCTAAGTAAGCTCTTTTGACTATACTTCAATTCAAAAGCAGACCCCAAAAAATAAGTGCCTGAAGTTACTAAGTGTATTTATTTGTCAATAAAAAATGCTTTCTGTTTTATATTCATCAAAAACAGGACATGCTAAGTTGATTCAGTCACATCCAACTCTTTCGGACACTTGGACTGTAGCACACCAGGCTCCTCTGTCCATGGGACTCTCCAGGCAAGAATACTGGAGGGGGTTGCCATTTCCTGCTCAAGGGGATCTTCCCAGGGATTGAAGCCCTGTCTCTTATGTCTCCTGCATTGGCAGGTAGGTTATTTACCACTAGTGCCACCTGGGAAGCCCAAACACAGGACACTAGATACTAATACAGTTCTACAAATGCACGTTGAATAATTAGCATTTTCTCTTCCTCACAACTTATTAACTTCTAACAAGAAGGCACTGCTAAGCATGATGATTTTGGCATGTTGATATTCTTCACTTTGAATCAACACAGGTCAAAGAATGCAACCAGCACATGGCACACCAAAACACTCAAATGAACAAAATTAATACATTTTTGAAAGTAGACATGTCTTTTTTATGTTCTTTCTAAAATATTAAATTAGTTCTAAATTAAGGAGAATACTGGTCCCATCACTTCATGGCAAATAGATGTGGAAACAGTGGAAACAGTGACAGACTTTATTTTGGGGGGTTTCAAAATCACTGCAGATGGTGACTGTAGCCATGAAATTAAAAGACGCTTACTCCTTGGAAGGAAAGTTATGACCAACCTAGACAGCTTATTAAAAAGCAAAGACATTACTTTGTCAATAAAGTCCATCTAGTCAAAGCTATAGTTTTTCCAGTAGTCATGTATGGATGTGAGAGTTGAAGTATAAAGAAAGCTATGAGACAGCAAAAGAGACACTGATGTATAGATCAGTCTTATGGACTCTGTGGGAGAGGGAGAGGGTGGGAAGATTTGGGAGAATGACATTGAAACATGTAAAATATCATGTAAGAAACGAGTTGCCAGTCCAGGTTCGATACACGATACTGGATGCTTGGGGCTAGTGCACTGGGACGACCCAGAGGGATGGTATGGGGAGGGAGGAGGGAGGAGGGTTCAGGATGGGGAACACATGTATAAATGTGGTGGATTCATTTTGATATTTGGCAAAACTAATACAATTATGTAAAGTTTCAAAATAAAATAAAATTAAAAAAAAAAAAGAAAGCTGAGTGCCAAAGAATTGATGCTTTTGAACTGTGGTGTTGGAGAAGACTCTTGAGAGTCCCTTGGGCTGCAAGGAGATCCAACCAGTCCATCCTAAACGAGATCAGTCCTGGGTGTTCATTGGAAGGACTGATGCTGAAGCTGAACCTCCAATACTTTGGCCACCTCATGCAAAGAGCTGACTCATTTGGAAAGACCCCAATGCTGGGAAAGATTGAAGGCAGGAGGAGAAGGGGACGACAGAGGATGAGATGGTTGGATGGCATCAATGACTCAATGGACATGAGTTTGAGTAAACTCCGGAGTTGTTGATGGACAGGGAAGCCTATAGTGCTCTAGTCCAGGGGGTTGCAAAGAATCGGACATGACTGAGCGACTGAACTGAACTGAAGGAGAATACCAAATTTTCCTCCCCTCCCTCTATTAATGCTAAAATAATATAGAATTTTGTATTAAATTTATATAACACCTCACCCTATCTCAAGTCCTTCATTCTCTTGACTTTTTGTCATACATTTCTCTACTCATTTTATATGCCAGAAACTGACAGGACTGAATTTTGCTTGGGTACCACCACAACAACACTAGAGCAGTTATTTAAAAGGAACGTGGATTAAAGCTTCTCTGTTCTACCTGAGACGCAGGCTATGTGAGGGATCAATGAAAGGGATAGCATGGACCCTGGGGCTGCATATTTAGGGATGGAACATTTTTTAACTGAATGAAAGACTGTCTAAATTCTGTAGTGCTTTGCTTCCTTGGTAGCTCACCTGGTAAAGAATCTGCCTGCAATGCAGGAGACCCTGGTTCGATTCCTGGGCTGAAAAGATCTAGTAGAGAAGGGATTGGCTACCCACTCCAGCATTTCTGGGCTTCCCTGGTGACTCAGATGGTAAAGAATCCGCCTGCAATGCGAGAGACCTGGGTCAATCCCCATGGTGGGAAGATTTCCTGGAGGAGAACATGGCAACCCACTCCAGTATTCCGGCCTGGACAGTTCCATGGTGTGTATAGTCTATGAGGTCCCAAAGAGTTGGACATGACTGAATGACTTTCACTTTAGTTTGCCCTGTCTTTTTGATTCTACACATATATGGCATCCTACAGTAGTTGCCTTTTTCTGTGTGACTTATTAATATTTTACTGGGCATAATGCCCTCCAAGTTCATCTGTGTTGTTTAATTCTCTTTTATGGCTGAGTATTTTATTGCATATATATACCGCATCTTCTTTATCCACCCACCTATTAATGGAAATTAGGTTGTTTCTATACCTTGACAGTTGTACATAGTGCTACCACAAACACTGTGGTGTCTGATTCTTTACAACTTAGTGTATTTGTTTTATTCAGATATATACTCGGGCGTGGGATTGATAGATCATATGGTAATTATATTTTCCATTTTTTGAGAAACCTCCATACTGTTTTCCATAGCAGATACACCAATACCACCAACAGCATATAGGAGTTCTATGTTCTCCAGATCCACAGAGCCAACACGTGTGGGTTTTTTTGATAACAGCCATGTTGACAGATGCGAGCTAATAGCTCACTGTGGTTTTCATTTGCATTCCTCTGATGATTAGTGATGTTGAGAATCTTTTCATTTGCCTGTTGACCGTCTACATTCCTCCTTGGAAAAGGATCTATTCAGTTCTTCTGCCCGTTTTAAAATAAACTGTGAGTTCCTTTTTTATGTTGAGTTGTATGAGCTATCTATATATGTTACATCATAATCCCAAATATCAGTCATATTTACAAATAGCTTCTCCCATTCAGTAGGTTGTCCTTTTCATTTTGTTCATGGTATCCTTCGTTTTTAAAAAGTTATACAGCTAAGCTAGTAGGCAATCTCTTTCTGTGGAACTCAATACTTTTAATTTCCCTTTCTATCTTGTAAACTCAAACTCCAGTCACACAGTGAGCTCACGGAGAAGACCAGTGCAGCCCCCACTTCAGCTGCAGAATTAGGTCTGACTGTCTGCTGCTGTTGCTGCTAAGTCGTTTCAGTCGTGTCCAACTCTGTGCGACCCCAGAGACGGCAGCCCGGCAGACCCCCAGGATCCCCCGTCCCTGGGATTCTCCAGGCAAGAACACCGGAGTGGGCTGCCATTCCCTTCTCCAATGCATGAAAGTGAAAAGTGAAAGTGAAGTCGCTTCAGTTGTGTTCGACCCTTAGCGACCCCATGGACTGCAGCCTACCAGACTTCTGTGTCCATGGGATTTTCCAGGCAAGAGTACTGTCTAACCCTCTGTTGATAACCACACAAGGAGCAAGCCTCGGAACCCACACTATTATTTGATTCCTGACTTCCCTGGTGGCTCAGACGGTAAAAGCATCTGCCTACAATGCAGGAGACCTGGGTTTGATTCCTGGGTTGGGAAGATCCCCTGGAGAAGGAAACAGCACTCCAGTATCTTGCCTCGAAAATCCTATGGACGGAGGAGCCTGGCAGGCTAAAGTCCATGGGGTCGCAAAGAGTCGGACACGACTGAGCGACTTCACTTAACACTTAAGGTTTTAGTTATTGTTGAAATTCTCCTGATTTTGGGGTATCAGTAAAATCTTTTAGCTACACTGTTTTATTCCTCATTTTGTTGTTTGTATATCATTTGAATCAATGTGAAGCCACTGATTTAATTTTTGTTTAAATATAAACACGTTTTCAACCACTTGCTCCCGCAGGCCAGCACACACTTTAAGCTCAGAATCAACATACTCCACTAAAGGTGTACTTTTACAGGCCAGTGAATGCTTTATTTCAGTTGGAAAATATTCTACATATTTAAGGCAGGGCTATCTCTAAGTTGCAGAAGCACAATTAAAAGTTCTTAAATTGAAGCTTACTTTTGGATGTCTAAATAACTTTTGCAGGGTGCATGCTTTTCTTTCTTCTTTGAACAAAGTGGTGGAACATCTTCTTCCAGTGTAAAACAACTTGCTGGCTTATTAAGACTGCATTTTACTCATTAAAATATGTTATCCAGGAAGCTCAGAACTAAGTACAATTATGAATATAATGAGCTTAATCTGTATACCTCCTAGGCAGCCAAACTGAATAGCAGGAAGCACCTGCCTCATGTACTTTGTATAAGTTAAAAAACAGACTAAATTAAGTACATTTTTAAAAAACAAAAATGTATTTCATTCATCCTATACTTGCTAATAAATAACAAATGTCACTGTTTGCTACTTAATATACACTTATGCTTTTTAAACATTTTAAGAGATGTGGTCCAGCCTCATGGGATTAAAGCCTCATGGTAAAGGTTGTTGTTAATCAATGAGCCCAGGACTGCATAGAAGGTTATATCTGCGTAAAGTGCTCTGAAGATCTGAATGAAGCCTTGGAGTGGGTGCCCTTGCAGGCAGATGTAACTGACATGCCAAGGTTCATGGCGAGTAGGAGGCTCTCAGGGACTGAAAGGTCACTGTGGTTGGACAACAGAGAAGGAGGCTGGAGTACACGGAGGGCTTCATGCTGTACTACCGAAGAGGACGCATTACATTCGTGAAAATACATGTCCGTTTCTGACAATATTATAGATTATATGAGCAAAATATCCATCCGTGAAATGCCTTGGAACAAACATCCATGTAAACTCTGGGTCCTGAGCACAGGCTCCTCCACTCAGGCTGTGCTGTATCCACACCTTCCTGTATACTCCTGATCAGAGTCCTGGAAGTGTCTGCTCTCTCCTGCACCATCGATTTTTCTCTCTCTCCAGTTTTCTCCATCTACAAACATGCCACCTGAATTTTCACCACCTAATCAATAGCCTTTTTCACCCCCACTTCCCTCTCTAGCTAATGGTCCCATGTTTTGCTCTGTTAAAAGAATCTTTCTTCTCCTCTCTTGCACTCACAGCGATCAGCCTGGAACACCCCTCCAGCTCGAACACTAAGGTCAGATCACACCCTCTGGTCCACACCCTCAGCTGCTTGTTCACTTGTCAATGCACCACTGCCCTTGCTTCCAGGACACCTGTCTCCTGGGCTTCCTTCTAACACGGGGCCTTCCTGGGCTTCCTTCTAACACGGGGCCTGCTCAGTTTCAATCCTGTACCCTGTGCCTTAAAAACAGCTCCAGAAGCTGGCCCCTCGTCTCCACCTCCACCGCTTGCTCCAGTAAAGCCACCGCTGCCATGTGGGCACTATAAGGACCCCAGCAGATCTTCTCACTATGCCTTTGCTCAATTCCAGCAGATCTCGACCTAGCAAGCAGGTAAATCCCTTTAAAATAGACCAGATGACACCATTTCTGTTTTCAAAACCCGCCCAAAGCTCCCCGTCCCCCTAGGAGATGATGCCCACCTCCTTCCAGTGCCTCTGGAGCCTGGCCCTGTCCTGGCTCTGAGCTCACCTTCTCCTGAAGCTCAGTCCCCTCCAGCCATGCTCTCTGTTTCCTGGTCCTAAAGCACGTTGGGGCTGTTGCTCTAATGTTCCCTCTGCCTCGGGTGTCCTCCCACATAACTTCCCTACTCAGTCCCTCACTCCCTTCAAGTCTCTCTTCTCAGAGAGGCCCTCCCTCTCTCAGTATAGTTTTCAAAGCATAATTCCTGTTGTGGCTAACACTCTCTCCATTCTGCTGTTTTCTCTTCTGTAACATCTGTCCCATCGGACAAGGTCTGTGTGTTACCTACTCCCTCTAAGTACAGCCGTGGCCCTACTAGAATACAAACTCTCTAAGGACAGAGGATTTTGTCTGTTTTGCTCATTTCTGAGCTTGGAACACATAGGATCATATCTGGAACACAGTGGGCATTCAGTAACTACCTGCTGAACATGTAAACAGATGAAAGATTTCCTTGTGTGAGAAAAACTGCTGGCACAAACACAGGGAGGAAACACCACCAGTGTGAAGTGTTAGTGCTGAGAAGTTACTGTAAGTGGTGGTCATTCTGCTTCTTAACCTATGGGGAGTGAAAAATGTATTAATTTCATTATTCTATTTTATTACTTATAATATATATTACATATGTATGTGTTTCCTTATATATTTGAAAATCCTATATTATATATATGAAAATCCTATATTGTATAGATATGTGAAGTATTACACAATGTGAACTCTAAAGTGATCTTGGATACCTGTGGAGTGCCTAGGGAAAAAAAAAAATGTAAACTATCCCTCAAAGACCACTTCCACAGCAAATGTCAGACAACTGACCAGAGAAAATGTGCAAAATTATATACTCACAGTGCACAAGCAGTAAAGCCACCATGAGGATAATTCATCAAAAACAACCAAATAAATATCTGACCATAATTAGGTCACAAGAGGTTCAGACTATAGCACCAACTGGATGTCCATCACAAAACAAATACATCTAATATTAAGAGGGTGAGTTAATATTTGTAACATACTTGGACCAGGGCTTAATACAGAAGTACTATTCAAATATCTGTTACATAAACTTAAATATATGTTATATGCACTAACTTACCAATCACCTGGACATTTTAAAATTTATTTTTAATTGGGGAAAAACTGCTTAAAAAAACACATTTAAAAGCAAAACACACAAAACAATGAATGAAATATGTGAAGGTAATAAGATGCCATCAGAAAAATGTTAGAAAAAAACACAAAAATAAGCAATGAAAATGATTTCCATTATGTTTATATATATATAAATATATATGTATATATATAACTGTATACTTGAAATCTGTAAAGTTTATTTGATATAAATTATATCTCAATAAAGGTGACTTTAAAGAAAGTTATAGAAAGGAAAAACTGCCATTGAAATAAAGATGCAGTTCAGTTCAGTCGCTCAGTCATGTCCGACTCTTTGCGACTCCATGAATCACAGCACGCCAGGCCTCCCTGTCCATCACCAACTCCCAGAGTTGACCCAAACCCACGTCCATGGAGTCAGTGATGCCATCCAGCCATCTCATCCTCTGTCATCCCCTTTTCCTCCTGCCTCCAATCCCTCCCAGCATCAGACTCTGGTCAACTCTTTGCATGAGGTGGCCAAAGTACTGGAGTTTCAGCTTTAGCATCGTTCCTTCCAAAGAACACCCAGGGCTGATCTCCTTTAGAATGGACTAGATGGATGCAGAGAACGGTTTAAACTGTAGGTTAATCATGATATGAAAAGTAGTGAATTAGAAATGAAGTTAAAGATGCAACTCAGAATTCTTCGAAGAGGCCAAAAGAAATGGAAATATAAAGAAAGGTTAGGAGACATGGAAAACTGGTACATCCTGCCCAGCTCTAGTATGACTTTCACAGAGGTTGGTACAAAGAAAGATGGGACATATTCAAAGTGAAAATGGATGAAAGTCTCATAAACAATGAAAGACATGAAACCTCAAATGTAGGAAGACTCAAGTCCACAGCAAGTCAGGCAATTATAAAGAATTCCACATCTAGGCACACAATGCTAAAACTTTGACACAATAGGACAAAGGGAAAAAACTGTAAAAAAAAAATCCTATGAAGGAATAACTATTAGATAAGAAAGAAACAACAGAAATCTAATGTTAGTGGAGTAAAATCTTTTTTTCCGAGAAAATAACAAAATCAAATACCACACTAAACTGTCATATAACAATGAGGGAATCATTATGAGTTTTTTAAAATATAAAACCCAAGAAAGTTTACCAGTAAGAGAAACTCATTTGGAACTTCTAATGATAGAAAGAAGAAATGGTGACTTAAACAGTTTAAGAAATTCATTTCTTATTTTATGACATGACCCCTTATTGAAAACATCTTTTCAAATTTTTCCTCACATCATCAAACAGAGAACATCAAGCATGAATGGTTTTACATGAAGATTGCTAGTCACTGACATGGTTATTAACCAAAATATGACTAGTTCTTAGAAAAAGCATCCCATAAACAACTGGAAATAATATCCATGAGAGAAAAAAATGTCCATCATTATTCATAATGAAGGCCTTTAAAAAAACAGAGAACAGGAACATAGAAGGTAAACATGTTTCCTTCCATATTACCTCAGCATCTGACGGCTTAAATAAATCATGGAATAGAGAGTCAGGAGAATTGCTGTAATATTTTTGAGGTAAATCCTTCTTCCATCTTCTTTTCCAGCATAAAAGTAATACTTCCAAGTGTAAAAACGTATGAAAAGTACCCGTACTTCTTGACTTGTTCCATTTTTCTCTATGCCCAGGTTTTCAGAATCATGATCATATTGAATTTTGTGCTCTAAACCTTTCAATGAACGTTAAGAGTGCTTTTTAGTGGCTCCATGATATTCCACCGAGCAGACGAATGAAACCTGCCTGCCTCTGCCCCTCAGGAAACCTCTTTAGTTGCCGTGAATTATCTAAGAGTAGCAATCATTTTGGCGTCTAAAACATTTTGTGCTTAATGTTTATTTCTTCCAGTCAGATTCCTAGAAGTGGAATGACTTATTCTTTAGCTTGGAAACCAATACAGCTTTCCTGTCCAATGTAAAAGGAAATGATGCTTCCAAAGACTCTTCACTTAGTGGAAACATAGCCTCTTTGAATTATTACTAACTCCAGTGAGCAGAAGGTCATTTAATTCAGGGTCTAAAATGAAATGCCTCATAAAATGCTTGGATGACAATTTATATTTCTCAAAATCACTTATAGAGCTTCTTAAGGTACAGTCCAAGGCTCTAAAACTGAAACTTTACACAGAACCTGTTAAAATTGTGTTTATCTATGACAAGCTATTCCTTTGGCACATCCTTGGGGATCTGGTTCAAATAGAGATCAAATGGACCTTGCATGGCAGCTTTTGAATTTTAACAAGAAAAAACTGCTAAACAATAGGAATATTACTTTTCAGAGGACACAATAACTCTATTTGAAGACAGATCTTAAACTATTCTTATTTGACAATGCACCTCAAATATAGCAAACAGTAGGTATTTCAAATGGAACAAAATGTCAGAAAAGAAGGAAGTACTCAAAAAGGAGCCAGATCCTCTAATATCAGAAAGATCTCACCAGGCTGCTGATGACCACTGTGTCCTGACAAATTCTAGAATTGTATACATCAAATTATAAATAATTATTTCTTTTACCCCTAACTTCTCTTTTTATCCTTCTCCTTAACTTTATTATTCATAGATTTGGGGATGATGAAATTGGTTACATAAAAAGCTGTCTGTTAAATTGTGCCTAATATATTAGGAACACACTTGAGATCAGCCTCTCATCTCTTCATTTCCTTATGGCCATCAGCGGTGCTTTTCCTCATCTCACAGGCACATACATCCCTAGGCAGAGCCAGGTGAGCGACTTCCTAACAGCACAGAATCTGAAGTTACACTTGGTAGATTCCCGAGTTCTCTAAAGTTGAACAATTAACATGAACTCCTGGTACTTATGAGTTCTCTATCTGTTAACATGAACAATAATAGTTCTAAGCATCTAGGATTGCGGTAAAATATTAAATGGGTTAATATTTGTATTAAGAGAATAAGACACATATACAGAGTACAATCTTCATTTTAACTAGTAACACCAATATCTTTCCAATTACCCAATTGCATTATGGAACTAAATTATTTTGCTTCTTAATAACATACATGTCACAAATTTATAAATAATTTCATGAATGCAACAAAAGTTTAGATAAAACACTGCAGCTTTGCCATCAATTGAGTTTACTAAAATTATCAATCTTAGCCTAAGATTTCTCAATTTATACAATAGTGGATTTTATCAAGATTTTAAAAATAAGAAGCAGATTATATATATATATATATATATATAGTTCGTATCAACCACACAAGGGCTTCCAAGAACTTCCAGATGTACAAGCTGGGTTTAGAAAAGGCAAAGGAACCAGAGATCAAATTGACAACATTCATTGGATCACAGAGAAAGCAAGAAAATTCCAGGAAAAACATCTACTTCCGCTTCATTGACTATGCCAAAGCCTTTGACTTTGTGGATCACAACAAACTGTAGACAATTCTTAAAGAGCTGGGAATACCAGACCACCTGACCTGTCTCCTGAGAAACCTGTACGCAGGTCAAGAAGCAACAGTTAGAACCGACATAGAACAACAGACTGGTTCAAAATCAGGAAAGAAGTATGACAAGGCTGTATACTGTCACCCTGCTTATTTAACTTATATACAGAGTACATCAGTGGAATGCTGGGCTGGATGAAGCACAAGCTGGAATCAACACTGAGGGGAGAAAAATCAACTACCTCAGATATGCAGATGACACCACTCTAACGGCAGCAAGTCAAGAGGAACTAAAGAGCCTGTTGATGAAGGTGATAGAAGAGAGGAAAAAGTTGGCTTAAAGCTCAACATTCAGAAAACTAAGATCATGGCATCTGGTCCCATCACTTCATGGCAAAAAAAGGGGGAAAAGTGGAAATAGTGACAAAC
Source organism: Bos javanicus (assembly GCF_032452875.1). Taxonomy (NCBI): domain Eukaryota; kingdom Metazoa; phylum Chordata; class Mammalia; order Artiodactyla; family Bovidae; genus Bos; species Bos javanicus. The sequence continues at coordinate 7,665,203 of NC_083876.1, read as the reverse complement.
TTTATTTTCTTGGGCTCCAAAATCACTGCTGATGGTGACTGCAACCATGAAATTAAAAGATGCTTGTTCCTTGGAAGAAAAGTTATGACAAACTTAGTGTATTAAAAAGCAGAGACATCACTTGCTAACAAAGATCCACAGAGCCAAAGCTATGGATTTTCCAATAGTCATGTATGGATGTGATAGTTGGACCATGAAGAAGGCTGAGCACTGAAAAATTGATGCCTTTGAACTGTGGTGTTGGAGAAGACTCTTGAGAGTCCCTTGGACTGCAAGGAGCTCAGACCAGTCCATCCTAAAGGAGATCACCTCTGAATAATCTTTGGATGGGCTGATACTGAAGCTCAAATATTTTCTTCACCTGATGCGAAGAAGTGACTCACTGGGAAAGATCCTGATGTTGGGAAAGATTGAAAGCAGGAGGAGAAGGGGATGACAGAGGATGAGATGGTTAGATAGCATCACTGACTCAATGGACATGAATCTGAGCAAACTTCAGGAGATAGAGAAGGAAAGGGGAGCCTGGCATGCTGCAGGCCATGGAGTCTCAAAGAGAGACTGAAGAACAACAGTCACAATAAATTTTTATAGAGACAAATAGTAAACAGATGAGGTCATTAACTCATGCCATCAAAAATGTATATCAAGCTCCAAAATGAGGCCACTTCCAATATATGACAACAGTATTGACTAATATTTTATGTAAGTAATAATATTTTATCTATTATTCTAAGCCTTATTCTAAGTTTTGCATGAATAATGCTTAGTCAATTTAATAAATATTTCAGAGCATTTTATACTGGGCTAACCATTGCAAGGTTAGAAAAATAAGTAAAATGTAGTCTCTGACTTTTTGGTGCTTACCTACTGAAGGGGGGATGAAATAAATACAAAAATAAACACAGATTTGGGAGAATGGCATTAAAACATGTATAATATCTTATAAGAAACGAATTGCCAGTCCAGGTTCGATGCAGGATACAGGAAGCTTGGGGCTGGTGCACTGGGATGACCCAGAGGGATGGTATGGGGAGGGAGGTAGGAGGGGGGTTCAGGATGGGGAACACGTGTATACCCATGGTGGATTCATGTTGATGTATGGCAAAACCAATACAATATTGTAAAGTAAAAATAATAATAATAATAATAAAATTTAAAAAAACAAAAACAAATAAACACAGCATAAAGCCTTTGACTGTGTGGATCACAATAAACTGTGGAAAATTCTGGAAGAGATGGGAATACCAGACCACTTGATCTGCCTCTTGAGAAATTTGTATGCATGTCAGGAAGCAACAGTTAGAACTGGACATGGAACAACAGACTGGTTCCAAATAGGAAAAGGAGTTCGTCAAGGCTGTATGTTGTCACCCTGTTTATTTAACTTATACGCAGAGTACATCATGAGAAACGCTAGACTGGAAGAAACACAAGCTGGAATCAAGATTGCCGGGAGAAATATCAATAACCTCAGATATGCAGATGACACCACCCTTATGGCAGAAAGTGAAGAGGAACTAAAAAACCTCTTGATGAAAGTGAAAGTGGAGAGTGAAAGAGTTGGCTTAAAGCTCAACATTCAGAAAACGAAGATCATGGCATCCGGTCCCATCACTTCATGGGAAATAGATGGGGAAACAGTGGAAACAGTGTCAGAATTTATTTTGGGGGGCTCCAAAATCACTACAGATGGTGACTGCAGCCATGAAATTAAAAGACTCTTACTCCTTGGAAGGAAAGTTATGACAAACCTAGATAGCATATTCAAAAGCAGAGACATTCCTTTGCCAACAAAGGTTCGTCTAGTCAAGGCTATGGTTTTTCCAGTGGTCATGTACGGATGTGAGAGTTGGACTGTGAAGAAGGCTGAGCACCGAAGAACCGATGCTTTTGAACTGTGGTGTTGGAGAAGACTCTTGAGAGTCCCTTGGACTGCAAGGAGATCCAACCAGTCCATTCTGAAGGAGATTAGCCCTGGGATTTCTTTGGAAGGAATGATGTTAAAGCTGAAACTCCAGTACTTTGGCCACCTCATGCGAAGAGTTGACTCATTGGAAAAGACTCTGATGCTGGGAGGGATTGGGGGCAAGAGGAGAAGGGGACGACAGAGGATGAGATGGCTGGATGGCATCACTGACTCATTGGACGTGAGTCTCAGTGAACTCTGGGACTTGGTGATGGACAGGGAGGCCTGGCGTGCTGCGATTCATGGGGTCGCAAAGAGTTGGACACGACTGAGCAACTGATCTGATCTGATCTGAAAGCACTATAACATAGATGCCATAAGATGGGGTAAAAAAAAATAACTAGAAGAGTCAATTATTTATTTGTTCAATTAATATTTATAGAGCATTCACTACAACCTCTTAAGGTATTTGAAGTTTTATAAGAGAGAAAAATGATACAAGTCGAGATATATAGAGCTACAATAAAAGTAACTGGGTTAAATTAAGTCAACATGAAGGCAAGTAGTGGGTACAAGGTAGATCAGCTTTTCTGTGTAGGGCCTTGAATGCTAGTCAAAGCAGAAGGTCATGGAAGCTACTCTGAAGGAAAATTATACAATCAATCTGAATCTTCTAGCCTAGCAGAGATGCAGAATGGCCCAGGATAGGAAAAGAGATGATGTGGAACCAATTATAACGGTTTTTATTACAACAGCTCAGGCTAAACGTAATAAAAGATGGAAGGCAATAGCAGGGGGGGAAAAACAAGTAATTACTTTGAAAACCAGTCAAAGAGGAAAATTCCATAGCACAAAGCAAACAAGAAGCAAAAGGGAACGAGAAAGTAAGGTTTGCTTTGTAACTTCAAAGCTGTTATCTATTGCCAAAGTAAAAAAAGGAAGGAGAAATCAATTTCTATGGGGATATAGTGAGTTTTGCATTGGGACTTTGGGCGTTGAGGTGTCCAGTGGTACATCCTGGCAGAGATCCCCAGAAGCAGCTATTTAGACACGGGAGATGTCAGTACTGCATGTAGATATTCAGAAGACATTGCCCTAGAGGGACTGGCTAAACTCAATTTATGGGCATGAGTGAATATACCAAGAAGGAAGGTTATCGAGAGAGCAGTCATCTGAGGATGCAATCTGATTGCAAGAAAGAGAAAGGCAGGGTAACAACGGAGACAAGGAGTGGAGAGGAAGTGCACAGTGTGCAGAGGAGAAAGTTTGTGTGTGCTGAGTGGAAGGAGGCCAGGAGTGCAGACACGGAGGAGAAGAAGCAGAAGCAGCATTCAGGCAGCCAGAGGGCTGTGGCAGTGGGGATGATCGGTTTTAATGGAGTGAAGCTGGTGAAAGCCAGATTTAAAGGGGTGGGTGAGTGCCATGGACATGCGCATGTAATTGACAATAAGCAGCTAGTTACACATGAAGCAAGGTATGTCCCATTGCTTTCAGACATCAAGGTGAGAAAAATGAAAGAAGTCTTTATATTCTGAAGGCTGGATAATTTCTTTAGTGAAATAAACAATACTCTACTCATTCAACCATCATTACTGTAACAGATGACAGCTGTGAAATTCCAGGATAAAGAAGCATCTGCCACGCGCTTTGTTCCTTTTAAGTCAAATGTTTTATATACTGAAACATGTACTTATCAAACTTTTATAGAAACACTGTTGATTTATTTGAAATACATCTTTCCTAGCAGAGCTGGCTTTCTTTAAGAATCTGAAAGAGAGAAAGTCTGGAAGATTAAATAAAGAATGGAGAGACCTTCTCGTCCTCGAATTTTCCATCTTTCAAAATTTTGTTTTGGCAAAATAGTGTAACATTTCTTTGGGTCTATCAGTTGGGGATACAAAGACTAGCAGTTTGTTTATTCTGGAATGGTAGATGATGAGAGTTGCAACTAGTAAACTGACATTTTATGGGAAGAAAATGAGGTCCAAAAAAATCTGAGGGTCCAAGGTCACAGAGCTAGGGGGAGAAAGCCAGGACTTGAACTTGTTTTCTTCTCCCAAAAAAGGTTTCAGGCTAGTTACACAAATTCTAAATTCTCCTCCTTAGTCTTCCCCACCAAAGCAAGCTGTTTCATTTCTCCAGTAGTGTATTCATAGATCACTGCAGCTTGGGCAGAGGGTCAGGGAGAGGAAAGAGGAGGGAGAAACACTGGAGCGCCTGCCCCGTGCCATGCTGGGTGCTGGGTGCGTATGTCTTGGTGTTTATGTGTCCCCCGCTCCTTCACCTCTCATTCGGGGAGGTGGGCACCAGCTTCTGATTTTACGTAAAACAGTGGTGACATTAAAGGTGTGAACCAGTAAGCGGTTTGTGCGGAATTCCACTCACACTGCAGCGAGGGTGTGCAGATGGAGAGGCTGAGGGCCCAGGGAACCAGACCTGAGATTTGCATTCTTCTCGCTCTAAAGTCTTTGTTCTATTCTTTGCCCTTCTCTCCAAACTTAGCAAAGGAGGAGGAATGGGCCGCAGTTGCTAGTAGAAAAGCTACTCGATTCCTCAAAAAAATAGTAACTCAGTTACTCACTTTCTTTTCTACCACCTTTCACCTCCAGCCAAAGATAAAATCATGATGCTAAACATTTCAATGACAAGCACCACAGTTATTCTGCAGTAATAAGCAGGTTGTTGTTGTTGTTGAGTCGCTCAGTTGTGTCCAATTCTTTTGCAACCCCAGAGACGGTAGCCCACCAGGCTCCTCCATCCATGTGGATTCTCCACAAAAGGACACTGGAGTAGGTTGCCATTTCCTTCTCCAAATAAGCACATCAGTTCAGTTCAGTTCAGTCGCTCAGTCACGTCCGACTCTTCTCGACCCCATGAATTGCAGCACACCAGGCCTCCCTGTCCATCACCAACTCCCAGAGTTCACCCAGACCCCCATCCATCGAGTCAGTGATGCCATCCAGCCATCTCATCCTTTGTCGTCCCCTTTTCCTTCTGCCCCCAATCCCTCCCAGCATCACAGTCTTTTCCAATGAGTCAACTCTTCACATGAGGTGGCCAAAGTACTGGAGTTTCAGCTTTAGCATCATTCCTTCCAAAGAAATCCCAGGGCTAATCTCCTTCAGAATGGACTGGTTGGATCTCCTTGCAGTCCAAAGAACTCTTAAGAGTCTTCTCCAGCACCACAGTTCAAAAGCATTAATTCTTCGGCACTCAGCCTTTTTCACAGTCCAACTCTGACATCCATACATGACCACTGGAAAAACCATAGCCTTGACTAGACGAACCTTTGTTGGCAAAGTAATGTCTCTGCCTTTCAATATGCTGTCTAGGTTGGTCATAACTTTCCTTCCAAGGAGTAAGCGTCTTTTAATTTCATGGCTGCAGTCACCATCTGCAGTGATTTTGCAGCCCAAAAAAATAAAGTCTGACACTGTTTCCACTGTTTCCTCATCTATTTCCCATAAAGTGATGGGACCGGATGCCATGATCTTCGTTTTCTGAATGTTGAGCTTTAAGCCAACTTTTTCACTCTCCACTTTCATCAAGAGGCTTTTTAGTTCCTCCTCACTTTCTGCCATAAGGGTGGTGTCATCTGCATATCTGAGGTTACTGATATTTCTCCCGGCAATCTTGATTCCAGCTTGTGTTTCTTCCAGTCCAGCGTTTCTCATGATGTACTCTGCATATAAGTTAAATAAGCAGGGTGATAATATACAGACTTGACGTACTCCTTTTCCTCTTTGGAACCAGTCTGTTGTTCCATGTCCAGTTCTAACTGTTGCTTCCTGACCTGCATACAGATTTCTCAAGAGGCAGGTCAGGTGGTCTGGTATTCCCATCTCTTCCAGAATTTTCCACAGTTTATTGTGATCCACATACTCAAAGGCTTTGGCATAGTCAATAAAGCAGAAATAGATATTTTTTTGCAACTCTCTTGCTTTTTCCATGATCCAGTGGATGTTGGCAATTTGATCTCTGGTTCCTCTGCCTTTTCTAAAACCAGCTTGAACATCAGGAAGTTCACAGTTCATGTATTGCTGAAGCCTGGCTTGGAGAATTTTGAGCATTACTTTTTTAGCGTGTGAGATGAGTGCAATTGTGCGGTAGTTTAAGCATTCTTTGGCACTGCCTTTCTTTGGGATTGGAATGAAAACTGACCTTTTCCAGTCCTGTGGCCATTGCTGAGTTTTCCAAATTTGCTGGCATATTGAGTGCAGCACTTTCACAGCATTATCTTTCAGGATTTGAAACAGCTCAACTGGAACTCCATTGCCTCCACTAGCTTTGTTTGTAGTGATGCTTTTTCTAAGGCCCACTTGACTTCACATTCCAGGATGTCTGGCTCTAGGTCAGTGATCACACCATCGTGATTATCTAGGTTGTGAAGATCTTTTTTGTACAGTTCTTCTGTGTATAGATGGCAACAAAACTGGTGAAACCAGATTATTCTTTTTTTTTTTTTTCAAAGTTCTATCATAAGCTCTTTTTAATTGACTCTCTGCTACTCACAAATGCACTTGGCTTGAAATACAATCATAGCTACAATTTTATTTTTTAAAGTTTTTATTTAAGTATATTTTTCTTCACAATGTTGTGTTAGTTCCTGTTGTATAACAATGTGAATCAACTATATATATATATATATATATATATACATATAACCCCTCTTTTATTATGCAGCCATAAAAAGGAATCAAATTGTGCTGCATTTGCAGAGACATGGATGGACTTAATGACTGTTAAACAGAGTGATGTAAGTCAGAAAGGGAAAATAAAATATATATTAATTCATATATGTGGAATCTAAAAAATGGTACAGATGAACCTATTTTCAAAGTGGAAATAGAGGCAGAGATGTAGAGAACAAACATGTGGATACCAAGGTGGGGTGGGAACCATTCAGGATGAATTGGGAGATTGGAATTGACGTATACAAACTGCTATGTATAACATGGGGCTTCCCAGGTGGCACAGTAGGTAAAGAATCCACCAAGGCAGGAGACGCAGGTTCGATCCCTGGGTCGGGAAGATCTCCTGGAGTAGGGAAGAGCAAACCACTCCAGTACCCTTGCCTGGAAAATCCCATGAACAGAGGAGCTGGCAGGCTTCAGTCCACAGGGTCGCAAAGACGCAGGCAGGACCGAGTATGCACGCACGTGTATAAAAGGGATAACCAAGGAGACCTAGAGTACAGTGCACAGCTAGTTCACTGAAAGCTTCCCACAGGTGCTAGACACTACCCCAGAAACTTGGCATAAATATTTTACCTGAAACTTGTAACCATCTTAAGGATTATTAGAAGACCCATTTTGCAGAGGTATTTTGAGTGTTGCTAGGTGTTTTGCTAGATATTTTCTACACACAAGACTTGTATGCTTTAACTCAACAGTCTTCATTTCACATTCCAGCAGCAGCCTACATTCAACACTCTTTTTATACTATACAGTGGTACCAGCTGGAGATGCATAGCGAGAAAAAACTAGCTAGAAAAATAAAAGTAATGCCTTAAAGGAAACAAAGGTGAAATACAGCATCGCAGGTCTTACACATACAAGGGCAAGTATAAAGAATAAATACCTTTTCACCATTTGTTATCTCATGGTTGATTAAATAAACAGATCCTTGGCATTTATATCAAGATAGTTACTGAATCTTTTCTTCCACTCATTTATTCAACAAATACATATAAAATGTTCACAGTGGCCAAGAGCCTGGGGCTCCTGTGGGGTTAGCCTCCGAGGAACACAGAGATGAGGAAAACAGGTTTTTGCTGTTCAGAAATGTTTAGTCTAGCAGGGAGGAATGTATGGAACACAAGGATATTTTATAAAAGATATAAAAAGTATGTTGTGACAATTACAGGAGTTATCGTAACGAGTCTCTTTGGGTTAGGAAATCATCTCTGTGTATTTCTCGAATAATATTTGAGAGGATAGCACTTGGTGAATTCACAGTGGAGGAATGAGCTGCCAACAAGAACTCTAGAAGGACATGGAAGGATGGTATTCAACAGAGCTTTCAGTTTAGGCGGGGCCATGGGCATTGTGAGAAGCCTGCAGGCCTGGCTGAGGGATGTGGGCTGGGTGCTCTTGCAGGGAGCTGGAGCTGATGCCCAAGCCCCGGAAGGCAGCCTACAGGGAAGGGCATTGGACACAGGACTAAAGCGGGTACAGGCAGTGTCAGCGCTGTCAAAACCAACTTACAAACATTTCTGGATTTAGGTTTGGGTCTGTTTTTGTTTTCTCATTCACTGTAGCCTTTGTGCAATTCATGAATAACTTCAAGGCCAACAAGGGAGAAACAACTGAAACTTTCTTGCAATAGAAAAGGTAGCTTGGAATCCATACCCGTTGAGAGGAAAATAAATAATGTATTTGTGTCATCAATAAGAATTTGCAAACCAAACTAATTAGGAGAAAAAAAGAGCTTTCCTCTTTAATCTGGTTGTCATTAATACTACAGGAATTACTTTTGCACTCCTGTAGAGCTAATTGCAAATCAATTTTATATAATTAGGTATTAATACTGTTATGTTTTCTAATAACTCCCCATTTAACAGTGTCGTAACTCAGTGCAGATTCTTAATCATTTTCATAATAATAAATAATCATAACTTTTATTCCAATAAGTGTTGGATACTTATTTTAAACTAAATATTTCTAGGTTTATTTCAGATTTAAATATATCTCAGTATATTCAAGAGTGCTTAAATTAGTTATTCCAAGTCAATTTAACTTTGTTTGCTAATTTAAAATCAATTAATAGCATTTATTTTCCTGTATCAACTAATTTTTATATTTTCATGAAGAGGCTGTGTGCACTGCATTTAATATTACTTGATCTTTGCCTTCTTCCAGGGATGGATCCTTGTTCTTCAGGAACTTTCAAAGCTAAAATAAGAAGAAAAGATGTTGGAAGACACCTCCCCCTGTCTGCCTACACTGTTGAGGGTTTCCTTTCAAGACACACAGTTTTATCACAACTAGTTTAAAACCAAAAGCACATATGCTCCAAAAAATAGGAAAGGAAGCTGAAATACCATGAATAGATCCTATTTTAAAGGCTTCTTAACTTTTAAAAATTGTAATGTCAAAAGGCAATTGCCTCTTATTATCATATTCTTTTTAAAAATATTTTGTTCCAAAGTACTTTTACAGTTTAAAATTATGACATATTGGACCATTACTACTTCCGAGAAACTGCAAAAGATTTTAGAAGTTCTTTATTCTGAGGAGAATAATTTGAAGCTTAAAGCTTAATACTGCACTAAAAGAAACTACATAAAATAATTATGACTCTGGTAAATAAATCTATCAATGTGAGTGTGATAAATTATGTGTAATATTATGATATTTTAAAAAAGCATCAGATATAACATATATCAACCAAATTCTTACAATTTTTTGGAAATATGTAAAGCAATATTAAAGTTTTGTGGAAGATTTTTGGCTGTGTATCTTTAACATATGTCTATTTTGTGCAATTATATATGCAAAAAAGTTTAAGGGCAGTGATTATTTTCTTTGGCTGAGTTTCCTAATGCAAGAAGAGTGTTCAAGGAACCATTATCTTAAGCAAGGATGACACACGCATATATTCTCACATAAGTTACATGTGGGTATCATGAAAATTGAAAGTGGAAAGCACTAATATTTTTTGTGGATTAACAAAAAGTACACTAAGAAAATAAATATTTCTTTTGGGAAGTTGATAAGAAGCATCTCCTAACTCAATTAAATTAGACAGAATGCTGTTTTACTTTTTCAAAAAAATTAGACTATTTCAGTTGACTGACAAATTTAGCCTGTTGGCTAATAATGCCAATGCTATAATTAGCTTATATAAAGCTTCAAACTATATAAGGTTCATCTTTTGAGATTCAGTATCTAGTTTGTGAAGACAATAAAGACAGAAAGTAAGAATCGAAATTTCAGTCCTGACTTAAATTCTGTATTGAACACTTAAAGCATCTGAGTAACACTCTGAAGGGTTGGCTAAAGGGTATAAAACAAAGCATCCCTGGTTTTTCCAGTGGTCGTGTATGGACGTGAGAGTTGGACCATAAAGAAAGCTGAGCACAGAGGAATTGATGATTTTGAACTGTGGTGCTAGAGAAGACTCTTGAAAGTCCCTTGGACTGCAAGGAGATCCAACCAGTCCATCCTAAAGGAAATCAGTCCTGAATGTTCATTGGAAGGACTGATGTTGAAGCTGAAATGCCAATACTTTGGCCACCTGATGTGAAGAGCTGACTCATTTGAAAAGACCCTGATGCTGGGAAAGACTGAAGGCAGGAGGAGAAAGGGACAACAGAGGATGAGATGGTTGGATGGCATCACTGACGTGAAGGAAATGAGTTTGAGTGAACTCCAGGAGTTGGTGATGGACAGGGAGGCCTGGCATGCTGCAGTCCATGGGGTCACAGAGAGTCGGACACAACTGAGCGACTGAACAGAACTGAATTCATGGCAAGTCAAATTCTTTCCAGCATCTGGTTCCTTCATGTGCTAGGTTAATGTGAGCCTATATACCTGCTACAAGGTGATATTAGGTCCACTATCTGGTATTTTTGGAAGCCTAATTATAACTGTGATTAACATATTTAGCTGACACTACATAGCACAATTTAGCCCAGCGTGTACAAATGTTGTGTGCTGTATTCAGGACGCTAAGAACCTTTAGATTCTGCAGGCTCAATTCTTAAAGAACACTGGGGAGCAATTGTTGTATGTGCCTTGGTGCAGGCAAGGTTCACCATTAAGTACCCAACAAATGACTCTTTGTGATGTGAATAAGCCTTCGTGTGCTACACAGGGCACAGACTTGTATAGATATTCAGAAATAAGAATTCAGGCAGACTAATCTACCCTCATCATATTTAATAATGTAAATATTTCTATTATCCCTAAGGCTTTCTTCTGCCCACAGGATAAATTTCAAGTCTACTAAGCTGGCATTTAAGGCTTTTTCTACCTCGGTCCCAGACACATATACCGTCCCTCATACGAGGTCACTGCAATAGCCAGGTTCGTTTGCTAATCTCCTCCGTGTCTCCCAAACCACTCTGAGTTGCTGTGTCCGACTCTTTGCGACCACATGAACTGCAGTATGCCATGTTTCCCTGTCCTCCACTATCTCCCAGAGTTTGCTCAAACGCATGTCCATTGAGTCAGTGATGCTATCTAACCATCTCATCTTCTGTCATCCATTTCCCCTCTTGCCCTCAACCCACTTTACACATTGCATACTCCTACTTTTATTATGCCTTTCCCTTTGCAGCTCTTGGCACCTGTTCAAATCCCAGGTTTGACTGGCCAAATACTTCTAATTTTGCCATTAAATATTTTATTTACTACAACTGAAAATGATTCCATCTTCACTAAATTCTTATTTATTGACTCAATCACTCAAAAATATTTATATGTTTAATAACAGATCAGTCTTGTGTATGGGCTCCCCTTGTGGCTCAGCTGGTAAAGAATCCACCTGCAATGAGGGAGACCTGGGTTCACTCCCTGGGTTGGGAAGATCCCCTGGAGAAGGGAACAACTACTCACTCCAGGATTCTGGCCTGGAGAATTCCATGGACTGCATAGTCCCAGGGGTCACAAAGAGTTGGACACGACTGAGTGACTTTCCCTTTCTTTTTACTTTGTGTATGTGTGATTCTGTCTGTCATCATCATCGATTTCTGTATCTGTAGCATATCACACTTCTCCCACAACATCTTGAAAAGTACCTGGTCCATTCTGATGTAAGTAACTGCTTACAAGTAACTGCTAAAAAAAATAATTGATTTGGCATGATGGAGAGATATAAGAGTAAAAACTTATAAGTTTTATAATAAAAAAACATGAAATACAAGCCTTAGTCAGATCCACATGATTTATGCCATACATAAACTTAGTACTTTGGTTTGTTTACACACAGATGTAGAAAACTCAAACGGTTTCCAACACACAGAATATGCAAGTGCCTAGGAATTAAAATTTTCTTATCATTGTTATCTTACAGATATGAGTGTAGTTCAAAAGAATGGAAGTAGAATTAGATGTTAAATTGTATCAAGATTGGATATAGCAGAATATTCTGACATCAAAAAAATTATTGACCATGTGAGGTTAAGTGGAGTTGTTTGTTTTTAATTGATTTTGGAAATTTGTTTTTAATATTGAATATAACTTCCATAAAAAAGAAAGGGTGAGAAAATACAAAATGAATCCACATTGCTATTTTTGTTAAATAACTTTAAAAAACACAGTTAAAATTCCTAAAGCGTATGTGTTGAAAAGCACACTTTAAAATATAATTCCATTAGTCTTCTATCTACTTGCATACAAGCTTGGAGAAACACATTGCTATTCTTTTTTCTTAACGTGATCCCTCTAGCAAACATTGTCTATCATTTTATACTTTTAAAGACACTCTGGTGATACATTTTCCTATTGTTCTCACTCTTATCTCTTTCCTTTCTACCCCAACATGTTTCATATTTAGATTTTCATAACATTTTTCTATCTTTTCTTAATTTTTATTCACGTTTAACCTAATTATGATCTAATCATTGTTTATCTTACCACCACATACTTTGCACTTTTCTTATCAACTCAGGTGTATTGTGCAACCAAGAAAAATTCTCAAAATTGCCTATCTCAAACCACTTTCCCTAAAATGAGGAAACGGAGGCCTGGCAAGATCCGTCCCGTTTCTCAGAATCAAAACATTAGTGACAGTGTGACCCAGAAATGAGTCTCCCCACTATCACAACCCCACCTGCCCCACGAAGCAGAACCCAGTCATTTTGGGATGAGCGCCTGTTTTGTTCGGGAGGGGTCCACCGTAAGTAACTAAAGGTCTTGTCATTGCTGGTGGTGTTCAGGGCAGTGATTCTAAATGGGCTGGTGTTTTTGACAGTGTGATAGTTTTCAGAAGCATTTACGGGACAAGCTGAGTTACAGACAACATTACTCCATCCTACCCTAAGGGCATGACGTGGCTCACTCCTCCCAGGAAGCACAGTCTGCATTATCAGCCAGGAGTTAGGTGCATGTCAACCACCGATCCTTTGAGTAATTTTCCATTTATGCTCCAACATGAGGTAATAATAACAATAACAACAGAATGAAAATGAAACTGGTACAATTCCAGGAAAAAAAAATGTCAGATGCTAACATCTTTAGACATCCATGAGGAAGTAAACACTCCTAAAAAATGTGGTAAAACCAGGAACCCACAAAATTCTCTTACTCCAAAGCTTAGAGCACTTTTGCATAAAAAATAAAAATGAACTTTTCACTAAATTATGTATGCTAAAATATGTATTTTTTGACATTAAATTTTCAGAGCTGTGGAAAGAATTGTCTTGATTTGCATAATATCCTTGTGTTGTGATTCAGCTTCAAACATTGGAGGGAAAAGAAGCAGAGACTAATATGTTTTTAACAGAGATTAAAATGTACAATTCAAAAAGAACACCATAGGAAATGGATTTTTCACTAATAATCAATAGTTTTGACACTGATATTGGGAATACTTTTTTTTAAATGAAGGAAACCCAAAATTAGCATTTGACCTTTGGGGCTGTGAATTCATTTCTCATTTTTTTATGCTATTTTTTTCTTAGATGAGAAAAAAAAAACTTTTAAAGTGTATAAAGAAATAAGCTTATGTTGTCAGAAGTTATAATTAAAATATTCCCTCAAATATATTGTAATTTAAAAATCCATATTAGCAATGATCAATCAGCACTAACTGTTATTTAGATGATATTTATAATATTTGCCTGGGCAAATTATATTTCACCATCAATAGATTTATAGTAAACATGTTGGCATGCAAACAGCATTTGGTATTCAAATTCTTCAAATAATTTGTATGCTTCAGCAATTCAGATACCTACACCTTAATTATTGTGTTACTTAAACATTAATTATATTTATCATTTAGGTTCACTTGAAAGAAAAACACTCTGTAGGTAAATAGTCATTCTACCCTAATATGCTCCTGCTTGCATTTCAAGGATGAGCCTTCCAACAGGAGTGAACAATATAGGGTGAATAAGTGCTCATCAGTTTCTGCTTTCCAACGCATTCCCCATGGAACATTTATTTTCTTAGCAGGTTCTGTGCATTTACACTGTTCTTAATGCTTGAGAACAAGTCATAATATATGACTAGTTTTTCTAAGCCAATATCATCTTTCTAAATCAGGTTACGGGTCAGAATTTTCAATTAACTTTATTTACACTTTAGTGCAACAGATTTCAAACTCTAGAGGGCACAAGATCATCTTTGGTGCTCCTGGAAAATACAGGTCCTTGAGTCCCATCCCAAGGGGAGCTGACTTTGCAGATATGGACCAGCATTCAGGAAGCTCTGCTTCTAACAAGCCCAGTTGCAGGTGGTCCTCCAACCACACTTGGAAAAAAAAAAAAAAAACTGCTGTAGCTGATTCTCTACAACTGCTATGCAAGAACCTTCTTTTATTCATTATGCATTCATTCTATTCCTCTCTCCCCTTGTCTTTTCTCTTTCCTCCTTTTTGCCCTTTCCTCTGCCCTCTTCCTTCCAGTGATATCCACATTGAATGTATACAAAATGCACTTTTTGTGAGTTACCTAGTAGAGTATTTAAGGATGGTGAGGCATTCTGAGGGAAATTATGAAATATACAAATATTGAACCTGGAGTCTAACTTGATATATCCCATTTTATCCATTCCTAGTATACAGTATTTTGGGGCAACAGTTCAGAGAAAGAAAAAGAAAAAAAAAGAAAGAAACCATCTGCTAGTATTGAAAATGGATTAAAAAAATCTTAAGTGTAGCCAATGTACAGTTAGGGATAGCAAGCGAGAAGTTTTGAGAAGTAAGGTGGTTTTCTCTTGCCAGACGTATATACATAACAGTGCTGGGGGACTGAAACCAGCTTCAGAGGTATTATCTGAAACAGAAGCCCAATTTCGACTTTGTGTCCAGCTGACAAGGTGACAGATGACATCACCAAAACAAGCACTGCTCCCTTTGATTGATCTGGCTGGACTTTTGACACTTCTAAATGTCAGGTCAGAAACTACCATACTGGAATCCCTGGAAGCCTGATTTAATTTTATTAAATTAAAAAAATTGTAATGGCTTCATTTTTTTCAGAGATGAAAAGAAAATCAGATCCAACTGACCTTGAAATATTCTTACTGAAATAATTTTACAAATATTTTAGAGCTTTCTTAAGGTACAACAAAGTTTTCATGACTAGGTGTTAAAGGAAATGCAAGCTGAAATTTACATACTTATATGTTTTTTTCACTCTCAGTTCTGGAAATTCTTTCAACTATTAATTAATGATACATTTAACTCACCGAGCTGTGTAAGTGGTTCCACTTATAAAGTGGCACAGTGTCCTAGACAAAAAGCTCTAGTTGCTTTTTTAAAACGTTTTCTGAGTCCTTACTTAAGTGAAATACAGGTTTAAAAATTAATTTGGAAAAACTCTGTCTACAGCTTACGGATAACTGAGATACTACTACCTGGGCATGGTTACTATGTCTTTATTTTTATTGTGGAATTTATGCTCAAATGGCAGAGACTACATCACTAATCACTGTTGTGTTAAGAGAAATTAATATTTATTTCAATTTGATAAGAAAAAGTCCAATATAACCATTATCTAACCTTATATACAACTAAAACTGGGTTTTATTTGAGATATTTTGTAACATGTGTAAGCAAATTTAACAGTTCATGCTAGAAGAGTTCTTTTAAAATGTTCAAAAAGGCTAAGCTGTGTTACATCTTTGATGTCAGAAATATAACTTCACATAACCTTTTCTTAATCCTTTCTGGTGCAGATAGTAAACCCTTAAAATATGCATACCTTTAACTATATTAGAATTTATTTTAAATAACTAATAAGACAGCTGCATAATGATATGGATACTTAACCACTGCAATGCAACAAAGTATATTCTAAGTGTATAATAACATATTCCAAAAAGGAAATACTATGCAGATAACTGTGATTTATAAGTGCAAAATTGGTCATAATATACTATCAATAAGATTTCTGATTATAACTTGTATATTCTTATTATATATTATATAGTCACATTAAAAAATACACAGATAATATAAATTTATGTGCCTGTTTGTATGAATATTTAATAAACTAGATATATAAATATAATATTCAAAATATATTCTAATATATTAATTGTGATTGTCTGCAGGAAGTGAAATTCTAAGTACTTTTTCTTCTTAATTCAGGTTGCTTGCTGATTTATAATTCTACAATAAACCTGAATATTTTGTAAGTAAACAGTAATGAGAATATTATGTAAATTTTAGAATATCAGATCTCTAGACTACTATGTCGGAGAAGGCAATGGCAACCCACTCCAGTACTCTTGCCTGGAAAATCCCATGGACGGAGGAGCCTGGTAGGCTGCAGTCCATGGGGTCGCTAAGAGTTGGGCACGACTGAGCGACTTCACTTTCACTTTTCACTTTCATAAATTGGAGAAGGAAATGGCAACCCACTCCAGTATTCTTGCCTGGAGAATCCCAGGGACAGAGGAGCCTAGTGGGCTGCTGTCTATGTGGTCGTACAGAGTCGGACACAACTGAAGCGACTTAGCAGCAGCAGCAGTTACTACTATGTAACCACTAGAATAATAATATAAAAGATTCTGACAATGCAGACAATTCTGTTTGGCAATATATTAATACACAGAACACTAATCCGTATATATGCTAAGATTACAATGTAGTGTTATTGAAAGGTAATACCAATGATTTATAGGTTCTGAAATTGTAAGGGCTTTTTCTTAATATTTTAAATGTTACTAGTATAATAGTTTTTTAAAAAATCTGAACTCAGATGCATAAATCCAGACATAATCTATAATATGAAATGTCTATCCTTAAGTTCAGACATTGAGAACCTAATTATTCTGAAACTCTGATAAACAGGTAAGGTCCTTACTGACTAAGAAGAAGAACATGGGCTGCGATTACATAAGTCAAAGCGTTCAGATGAAAGTTAACAACTGTAATCATGAGGACATTTTATTCATATTATGCTTAAAGGAAATGCCACAAGGTCTGCATTTTTTGTTTAAAGACAAAAACAAATCCTCAGGAGTTAAAAAATAATCCATCTTAACTTTAATACTTTAATTTCAGCAAATCATGAACACTGATTTTGCAAACATTCTAAAACTACATAGGAAATGTAATGAATGTAAGTGGGTAAAATAATTACCATGATCATCATTCATTCATTCACATCTATAATCACAGCCCCTCTGCTGAGCTCTGGCACGTAACTGCCTTATGCAGTCACGTAAGACTTGGTTTCTGCAGTTGAGATGTGACCTGGTTGGTGAAGGTAAGCTCCAAACACCTCCTCAGTGGCTACAGATAATCTGAACTTTTATCTCTGGTCTCTAGGATGCAGTAGGCGAGAATTTCAGAATGTGGGAGTTTCCCTTTCATGGGTTAAGGTAAAATAAGATGGAAGTTGCCCCATATTAGGCTTTCTTAACCATTCAGTCCCATCATTACAAGACAGTTTAATTCAGTAAATCCAATAAAATTACACTGAGAAAAGAAATAGCTATCAGGTGAATGATCAACATTTGGGAGAGAGTAAGAGTTTCTAAAATGTTCACATTCTGTTCTGTAGAGTACACAGTCAGTATAAATTCATTTTAAGCTGGCATTTTTCAGAACTATGGTCTACACATTTTAACAGAACATGACAAACCAGAGAATAGTCAGAGGTAAATCATGAAAGATGGAAAAAAAAAAACAAAACACAAGAGCTACAGTTAATATTAACTGAACTTGAATGATTGGACTGTAAACTAAAAATTTAGAAATTATATTTTAAAATACTAATTTAAAATATTTAATTCTGTTGTTGTCATTACAACAAACACTTTGTCCCTAATTACTTCAAATTCACCACTTAAATTGTAGAAAAACTATTTTTTATCCAATCTCTTTCATCAATTTATTTTATAGAGATATGTAATTGGAGGAATATGGCAAAACTGTCCTCACCAAAGAGCTCTGATTGAAGACAAACTATCATTAAATAAATCAATATTTAGTGACCACTTACAGTGTGCTAAGCATTGTGAATGTAAAGGTAAATACAGACCCTAACCTGAGGAAATAGCATGATAGGAAAGAGAAAGTTTTAAAAATACTTTCAATATGAGACATGTACTACTATCGATTTTGTAATGCACATTAAAAAGTGTAAAAGCAACAGAGGCAGTTACTAATTTTCCACGTAATAATTAGAGAAGGCAGGTGGTACAGTGGGAGTGACATTTGGGAGATAATTTGCAAGATAAGCATGACTTTCTCAAGTTGAAAAGTGTGAAACAGCATTCTAGACAGAGAGCAACAGCATTATCCAAGGCCGGAAGGTATGAGTGTGTGTGATATTTTGGAAGCCTTCTGGTGTGGTTCTAAAAGGCTGTGCAAAAGTTAGATTGTATTAAGATTAAGAAAGTCCAGGATATTCATTATGTAGGTAATCGGGACCTGATAGTTCAGGAATGGCGTGTCCAACTATATTTTCAGCTCCTAACAAACAGGAAAAAAAATCAGAAAAGTAGGAGAGGATAGTGGATAATCCATATTCTTCAAACCGGAAGAGGGTACTATTTCATGAAAGAATGTTGGCGAAATGTGCAGAGAGTGATAACAAAGTCAGAAAGGCCATGGGTTTAGACTTCAGAAGCATGGCAGCTGTACAGGGTGACTGACATCCGAGTGCGTGGACTGGAGGAACACATAGAACTGATGTGGTGTCACAGATGCCCACTCCAGGATTCTTGGGCTTCCCTTGTGGCTCAGCTGGTAAAGAATCTGCCTGCAGTGTGGGAGACCTGGGTTCGATCCCTGAGTTGGGAAGATCCCCTGGAGGAGGGAAAGGCTGCCCACTCCAGTATCCTGGCCTGGAGAATTCAATGGACTGTGTAGACCGTGGGGTCGCAAAGACTCGGACACGACTGAGTGACTCTCACTTTCATAGATACCCACTAGTATTCCCACACACTTGTAATCAAATAAAAAGCAAATACTAAGCAACACTGCAGTTGTTTGAGAAAGAAGCTGAAACAGGCGGAAACACTGTGGTTTGAAATGAACAAAAATAAAAACCAGGATAGTGCAGGTTGACAGGAAGAGGCCAATGGTAAGAAGGTACAAAGGTGTGGGAGAGTAAAGGGCCACGTCCCAGACGAGGAAAGGGGTGCGGGGGGAGCACAGGCCAGTGATCTGGAAGGGGACACCGCGAAGTGCAGGAGGGAACCGGCGCGAAGGCGTGCGTGGACCTGCTGGGCGCAGGTACAGGTTAGTGGGGCTCGCGTCTCACAGCGGGTTTCTCAGTGAGTCGTCCACTGAACGAGCCATCAGGGCAGCAGGGCTGAAAAAGGTGGTACCTGTGAAACAGCCGCTTTAGAGAATGAAAACAGAATGCAAGCTTGGACAGGGAAAGGTAGAGCTGAATAACCTGCAAGTCCTGTGAATAAGAGTCGACGAATTATAATGGGGGCCAGAAGGAGTCATTGGAGTCTCAGGTAAGTTGACATCTGATAGGAGTGTTTGGTGTCAGAAGCTTTCAGCTGGTCAAGACGAATTAGAAGAGCATTCCAACAGGAGAGAGAAAGAGAAAGAGAGGCGGGAGGCAAGCGTGCGGTGTACACATGCGAAATAACTTGGAGGCAGCTATTAACAGGCATACCTGTGAATGAAAGGTAGGTAGTAGAATAATATAAAGAAAGAAAAAAAGGATTTGGCTAGGAAAAAACCTGAGTAACAGGGGCCAGTGACACCATTAGAAAGGTAAGTCCAGTTAGACGGAGAGGACCCTGACTTCTTTAATGCCATACAAAGAAGTTTGACATTCATTCTGCGGCAAACAGGGACAAAGTTTTACATAAAGGGACTGGTTAAACAAAGGATTTTTAAAAGGTAACTCTAGTAGGAATGTGGAACCCAGATAGGATTGGTGGAGATCGAGTTTATAACCACCTAGCAGCAAAATCTAGTCCCCGGCTATTTACACAAATAAATTTGAAAATCTCTAACATTATCTGTACAAAGTTGATTCCTTAACCAAATGATTAGTTCAGTTAGATTTATATTTCGCCTAACCAGTTGTTTCTGTAAATACACATCTCTATGATTATTGTGATACTCTGCTACCCTACACAAGATTCATGAACTTCAGAAATTCAAGATTTTATACTCCTTTTCAATATTTATT
Organism: Bos javanicus; assembly: GCF_032452875.1. Taxonomy (NCBI): domain Eukaryota; kingdom Metazoa; phylum Chordata; class Mammalia; order Artiodactyla; family Bovidae; genus Bos; species Bos javanicus. The sequence continues at coordinate 7,645,014 of NC_083876.1, read as the reverse complement.
GTCTCCCATCCTCTAAGCAAATCTATTCAAAACTATTGCTTCTCCATTACAAGTTGATACAATTTGAAGTTTGAAACATAAAGAGAAATTAGCCAAGCATTATTGTCCTTCTCTTTCTGAGTCTGCAGTATGATACATCCAATTATCACCATGTTTGTCTCCCAAATAGTTCTCTTGTTTCCAGGAGTACAGTAAAATTAATCGATCTACTCAATGGAAACAGTTAGACCGTATTCAAAATTCAATTACTGTGGTATTTCTGTGTATATTTGTGTGTTTTTGCTTTATTGGAAAAGGAAATAGCCCAAGGTTTGGAAACTTGGATACATGTCTGAGTTCTAGAAAATTCGGCTTTGTGTCTTTAGATGCATCAGTTAACATTATTGGATTTCAATTTCTTCAAGTGAAAGATAAATAAGTTGGATTATTTCTTTTTCTTACCTAAGAAGAGAAGATACTATTCATGTTTGTTTTTCCTATCTGCTTCATTTTCTATCTGCTGTAGTTCAGACATGTCTGGACAGATTTGTCAGGCGAGGGGGACTGGAGAAGAGTGGATTTATCCATGCCATGTGCACCTCTTTCTTTGGCTTAACAAGGAAGGCGCCAGTACTGTGCTCTTGGCGGAGAGGTACTGGGGAGGTCAAACATGAGGAGGGCAGGACAGACACACTCTGTTGAATCTGAAGTCTGTTTGAAGTCCTAAACTGAAGAACAGTGATGCTAACACAGCCTCCAGGGATAAAGCATGACTCTAAGCAGGGGAGAGAAACATTTCTGTAAAGAAGAGAGTACCTGATGAACTCATGTTCTCTGAATGCCCAGAAATAACACAGGACAAAGGTGACTGAGATTTACCATCGTGCACATGGGTAACAGCAAGTAAAATATGGACCACAGCCCGCCAGGCTCCTCTGTTCATGGGATTCTTCAGGCAAGAACACTGGAGTGGGTTGCCATGCCCTCCTCCAGGGGATCTTCCCGACCCAGGGATGGAACCCACGTCATTTATGTCTCCTGCATTTGGCAGGCAGGTTCTTTACCATTAGGGCCACCTGGGAAGCCCAACTTAGCACATGCGGGAGCTGAAGAAAAGCAAAAGGAACTCTGGCTATTATCTCAGTAGCACAGAGAGTCCTTCTGTCTCAGAATCAAGTGTTTGCACCAGGCAGCTACTGAAGTGGAGGCAGGTCTCCGTGGTCCCAGGAGCCCTGGGCTCTGAAGTCGGCTGCTTGCTCCTTCTTACCCACCAGCTGCCTGTTAGACACATTTCCCTCTTTCCTGTGCTCCGAACACAGAGGTTTGTATACATCTGGAGCAATGATACTCTTCTTTTTGTATAATAATTTTACATGCACTGTTCTTAAGTAGGTTTTTTTTTTTCATTTTTAACATCTTCTGTGATAATTTTTTCTAAGAGAAATTCTAAACTTAAAAATGAAAACCAAACACAAAACAGCTATGGTAAGGACACAGGAAAGCAAGGGAATACTCTCCCAAATATTCTTGGGTAAGAGCCAAATGCTGCTACTGCTGCTAAGTCCCTTCAGTCGTGTCCGACTCTGTGCGACCCCATAGACGGCAGCCCACCAGGCTCCCCTGTCCCTGGGATTCTCCAAGCAAGAACACTGGAGTGGGTTGCCATTTCCTTCTCCAATGCATGAAAGTGAAAAGTAAAAATGAACTCGTGTCTGACTCTTAGCGACCCCATGGATTGCAGCCCACCAGGTTCCTCTATCCATGGAATTTTACAGGCAAGAGTACTGGAGTGGGGTGCCATTGCCTTCTCCAAAGAGCCAAATGACTTCTTATTTTATTATTAAGTTATCAAGTAATAGTTAATTTACAGTGTTATATTAGTTTCAAGTGTACAGCAGGGTCAGGAGATATATATATATATATGTTTATACACACACACATATTCTTCTTCAGATTATTTTCTATTATAGGTTACTACAAGACATTGACTATAGTTCCCTGTCTTGATATATACCTGTTTATATATAGTAGTGCATATATGCTATCATAATTACAAATTTTTAAACTAGCTCATTCAAAGGCAGAGTTCAGCTAATTTTTAAAATTCTGCAGGAACTCAAGATTTAATGATCTGACCTGTCAGTAGCAATTGATATAACTGATCCATACCCTCTTTCCTGTGATATTCTCATCACTGAAATTCAACAGTAAGACACCTCAATCCTCTCTGTGTTTCTCCCCACCCCCCACTGCCAGCATCTTCTCTGACTTCTGTGTGCTTCCAGGCTCACTCCCCCCACCCTCTTCCACCCTCTGTCCTCCAGTCCAGAAGATTCCATTCACATCCAGGCTGATGATTCACAAGTTCACACATACAGTTGGGACTCGCTCAACACTCCTGGTGTCATGTTCCAACCATGGACCCGACATCTCTCCATGAATGTCCAAAGGCACCCCAGGTTTCACAGGCCCCAAAATGAACTGCTCATTTCTCTCTTCCATATTCCGCCAAAACTCTTCCCACACCTTAACTGCTGAGTTCAACCATCTAGCATTCCTCCTCGAATGGTCCTTTTCCTCACATTGGAACTTATCCATCCATACAGCCATGCACTGAAATACATACGGAACCTAAAGACTCCTCAAATGCTCACCATCCCCCTAGTCCAAGACATCATGATATCCTCCTGAGCTGCTGAAACCGCTTCCTAACTTTTCTCTCTGTGTCTACATTACCTTCCGACTATCCGTTCTCTGTGCTCAACAGCTTGATATTTTGAAGACATAAATCAGATCTTGTCACTCTGATGGCCAAACTCTTCAGGGTTTCATTTCAAATGACATAAAATCCCAACTGTTCTCGACAGCAAGACCACTTCCTCTCTGAAACCTGCTTACCCGTTCCCCACACTGGCTGTCTCCACGGTCTGATGAAATCAGTCCTGCTCCCCAGGGCTTGGAGTCACTGTGCTCTCTTCCAGACCTTCATGCTGTTTTCTGCTTCCTACATTTCTCCAATTAAATATCACCACCATGGAGAGAAGGTATTTAGTGATTTTCTAACCATCTTGCACATAGACTGTTGTAACAGCCTTCCCAGCCTACAGCTCCTATTGGCTCACCTGCTTTAGATTTCTCTATGGCACTAACCACCACCTGGAATTACATTATACACTCTTTTTGCACACTACCTGTTTTGTCTACAGATTGTAAACTAAGAATAGGAAATTTGCCTTTTTATTATTTTTTTTTATATGAACAGCACATAGCAACGCTAGCATTTAGTAAACACTTGATGTATTTGTTTTATTCACGGGTAATTATTCCCTCTACAACTGCTTCACTCTGCACCCCCTGTCTTGGTGAGTGGTACCACTTCCTAGTCTTCCTCCAGAACCAGAAACCTGAAAGTAATCTTGGGCTCTGTCTTTCTCACTATTCAAATCCAAAGAGCCACTAGTTTCTAGAGATTTTTCTTCCTAAATACTTTTCTTCTCCCTTCTCCACAGCACTGCCTTAGTGGAATGGTGGCTATGCTGGAAGTTTATGTGTATTTGAGTTTTATATTTTATTATCTGCTTTGGGATTTTATAACCATTCCCTAACTCAGTGATCCCCACCCATTTTGGCAGCAGGGATTGGCTTTGTGGAAGACAGTCTTTCCAAGGATGGGGTCAGGGTGGCGGTTCAGACAGTAATGCCAACAATGGGAGCAGCAGATAAAGCTTCTCTTGCTAGCCCAGGGCTTATCTCCCGCTATGTGGCCTGGTTCCTAACAGACCAAGGACGACTGCTGGTCCACAACCCAGGGTTGAGGACCCCTGTCTGAATTAGTCTCCCTTATGTAAAATGGCACATCTTTCCCCTCCATTTGTGCTGTGCTTAATCACTCAGTCGTGTTCAACTCTTTGAGACCTCATGGACTGTAGCCTGCCAGGATCCTCTGTCCATGGCATTTTCCAGGCAAGAATGCTGGCATGGGCTGCCATTTCCTACTCCAGGGATCTTCCTGACCCAGGGATCGAACCTGCATCTCTTGCATCTCCTGCATTGGCAGGAGGATTCTTTATGACTGCGCCACCTGGGAAGCCCCTATTATGTAAGTTTGTTCAATTACCTTTCTTGCCTTAAACCCTCCTGTCTTCCCACAGCCCAGAGGGTAAGGTTAAAGCAGTCAGGTGGGTATATAAGATGTTCACTCAGCCTTGCTAGGACCCTACCTCTGCCTGTTGTCCTTCCACAATTGGAGTTTAAGGCTAATGCACTTCACCATTCCTGACCAATTTATGGCATTTCACCCATCAATGTAATTTTTTTTTATTTAAGTATAGTATATTTACAATGCATTGTTAGTTTCAGGCATATAGTAAAGTGATTGTTATGTGTGGGTGTGTGGGTGTGTGTGTGTATAGTTGCAACTGAGCAGCTTTCACACATGTGAAAGCTGCTCAGTTGCATCCAACTCTTTGCAACCCCACAGACAGTAGCTCACCAAGCTCCTCTGTCCATGGACTTCTTTCTCCAGGCCAGAATGCTGGAGTGGCTAGCCATTCCCTTCTCCAGGGGATCTTCCCAACCCAGGGATCAAACCAGGTTTCCTGCATTGTAGGCAGATTCTTTACCATCCGAGCCACCAAGGAAGTCCAAGAATATTGGAGTGGGTAGTCTATCCCGTCTCCAGCTGAACTTCCTGACCCAGGAATTGAACTGGGGTCTCCTGCATTACAGGTGGATTCTTTACCAGTTGAGCTACCAGAGAAGCATATATATATATTTACACACACAAATAAAATTCCAGATTATTTTCCATTATACGTTATTACAAGATACTGAATATTATTTCCTGTGTCACACAGTAAATTCTTGTTACTTACTTGTTTTATGTATAGTAGTTTGTATCTGTTCATCCCATTTCCTGCTGCTGCTGCTGCTAAGTCACTTCAGTCGTGTCCGACTCTGTGCAACCCCATAGATGGCAGCCCACCAGGCTCCCCCGTCCCTGGGATTCTCCAGGCAAGAACACTGGAGTGAGTTGCCATTTCCTTCTCCAATGCACGCATGCATGCTAAGTCGCTTCATTCATGTCCGACTCTGTGCAACCCCATGGACAGCAGCCCACCAAGCTCCTCGGTCCACAGGATTCTTCCTGCTAGGATATCCTAATTTATCCTTTCTCTTATCCCTTTTCCCTTTAGTAACTGTAGATTTGTTTTCTGTGTCTGTGAGTCTATCGCTGCCCCATTTCTTAGATTTTACGTATAAGTGATATCATATAATACTCGTCCTCTCTGACTTAGTATGTTTTCTGTCTCCATCCATGGTGATAATTGCTTAATTAGTCCTATTATATTTATCTCCTTTAAAAAAAGCTTATATTATGTATTGGATCAATACCTAAGAATATTGTCTATAAAATTTAAATATTCAATATATATTTCTTTAATTTTTGACAGGTTTGCATATAAGCATCTACATATAAGTGATATCATATGGTATCTGTCTTTCTCTGTCTGGTTTACTTCATTTAGTATGATAATATCTAGGTCCATCCATGTTTCTGCAAGGGGCACATTTCCCCTTTTTATGGCTGAGTAATACTCCATTGTATATAGGTACCACATCTTCTTTATCCACTCCTGTCATCACTCATCAACATCTTTACAAGATGTCTTTCTGCTGGGAAGATCCTATTCAGAATAATTTGCTCCTCCTAAAAAAACTCCTTTGCTCAAAGTTTTGAAAGCATAATTTTGAGTTCCTTTCCCCAGGAAACTTCTCCTTCCTCTCCAGGCTGAGTCACCGTCTCATCAGCATCCTCTCTGCATTTTGAATGTGTTCCCACTGCTGCACTCTGCATTCAGGGTTCCAATTCACTAGCTTAAATATTTGGTTTCCCCACCCATCTCAGAGTCCTTCGAGGGTGGGGACAATGTTTTATTCATCTTTTAATCCTCTACATGAAGACAGAACGGACTCAAAGCATAGAAAGCTTGTGAATGCATGCATATTTGCCAAATGTAATGAAAATATACTTCCGCAAAATTTATATCATGTATAGGTTCACTGTTTTTCAATAAACCATCCATTTTAATGAGTTTATTTTAAATTTTATTTAAAATGTTCAGCCTTGACTTGAAAAGCAAGTCTGTCGCTGAGGAAGGGGCAGCAGGAAAGATGTTCTTTAATCTTAAAAGTTCATCTTGTAGAGAACTGCTTACAACTAGAAAGGGAACAATGGCAATGTCACACTGAGAAAGGATGAGTAGGTGGAAGGAAGCCTGATGGGCACAGAAAACACAGAGGTACCTCCACTGGTGACAGGTTAGAACCCATCAAACCGAAATGCTTTTAAGTGGCTCACTGATAAATCAAATGCTATTATATGGTTTCAGCTCTCAGCTTAAGGCCTACAGTCCAACGGAGATGAAAGGAACAAGACTGAAGAGAAATACACATGTTAGGAACATCTTTGGCCAAAGGAGGGCCACCTGCCCCTAGAAGCCACAGTGGTAGGAACACCCAGTGAGATGACCATATCACGAGTGCAGGACCTGGAAGTCTTGAGCTCAAGGTCAGTGACTTCACAAACAGAAGTCAAGCCCACCACTCAGAACCTCTACCCCCACACCTGTCGAAAAGGAATGTGATTCCTAGGGGTTTTGCAGCTGGACCCGGTGCCCTCCCACCAGTGGATGGATGGCTTCCATGTTTCGGAAGCAGCAGGACGCCCTTTTTTCCTTCTGCTGAAAATGGTATCCTGACGCCAATCTCCACCTTCTGAGACTCGAAGGGAGAGCAGCCCCAGAAAGCTTCCCCTTGCAGCTCTAGGAAGGACAGAATGCTTCTATATGTGGTTTGTTTTCCCCAATGTGCCTGTTTGTACATCTGTCTCCTCCTCCCCATAACCAGAAGCTTCTATCTCAGTGTTTGAAGATGCTAGACAGCCAAGCCACGTGTGTGGAGAGAATGGAATCAGGAATGACAGATATAAGCGGCCATCATCACGGCTCATTCCTTTCTAAGAATGTCTCATTCCAGCTGCCAGACAGGCCTTCAGATAAGGACAGGCAGACATTCTCGGTATAGAATATATCCCCTAAAAACCCTTGAAAATTAGGGAGACAAATACTCTGTGTCTCTGAAAATATTTTTAAGTAGCTCTTATCACCTGTGAGATTCCTTTCTCTTAGTTTACAAAGAAGAATGTACAGCAGAGACACAAGCATACATAAAATGTGTATGTTTTGTTCTCCTGTAATAATTTTCTCCACAGAGGCTACCTGTTTATAAGCATCTAAGAAACTGCACCCTGTGGTCTGGCAAACTCATTCTACTTTATTTTATTTCCAAAAAGAATTATGCCTAAGTTGTTATAAATGGGCAAAGGTATTGCCTGGACTGACTGTATCAGAAGATATAGAAGCAAACATTTCATTTCACGGTTCTCTGAATCGGGGCCATAATAGTAGGACTGTCACCGAGAAAGCAGAGACGGATGGAGTGAACCTCCAAGACGGGCCAAGCATATTCCCAGAAGATCCACATTCAGAAAGTGCTTCAGCTAGGCTTTTGGAGAAAACAGGGCATTCCCAGAAATCACTTGGAAAGACTGGTGGCAAAATGACTAAAGACACTGGACAAATCTAGACACCTCGAAAGAAGAGGAAAGAAAATGGGAACACTTGTACCCCAGAATATGAGGAAAGAGTAGAGCAGCTGTCAGGCAGAAGAGGGTTTAGACTTGCAATCTAAGAATGCAGTGCTTCAACAACAACAACACTGGAGGCAAATGATATTTCTGCAGACTCCAGTCAATAGAGTATAAAAAAAGAATATTCTGATAAATGGTAAAACACAGAATGGAATATGGCATATCTTGGACTGAAATGAAGTTCTGTCTGGATGCCAAATGGTATCATATATATGTGTGTGTGTGTGTGCATATATATGTATGTGTATGTGTGTATATATATATATTTCAATGCAATGGACATGAACTTGGGCAAACTCTGGGAGATGGTGAGGGACAGGGAAGCCTGGCGTGCTGCAGTCCATGGGGTCATGAAGAATCAGACACAATTTGGTGACTGAACAAATACACGTGTTTGTGTGTGTGTGTGCACGCACGCTCAGTCGTTCAGTCGTTGTCTGACTTTTTGCAACCCCCTGGACTGCAGCCTGTTAGGTTCCTCTATCCACGGAATTTCCCAGGCAAGAATACTGGAGTGGGATACCATTTCCTACTCCAGAGGATCTTCTCCACCCAAGGATAGAACCTGTGTCTCTTGTATCTCCTGCACTGGCAGATGGATTCTTTACCACTGTGCCACCTGGGAATACATGTATGTTCAGTCACTAAGTTTTGTCCAACTCTTTGCAACTCCATGGACTGTACGGAGCACACCAGCTCCTAGGTCCTCCACTGTCTCCCAGAATTTGCTCAAATTCATGTCTATTGAGTCAGTGATGCCATCCAACCATCTCATCCTCAGCTGCCCTCTTCTCCTCTTGCTCTCAATCTTTCCCAGCATTAGGGTCTTTGCAATGAGTCAGCTCTCCACATCAGGTGGTCAAAGTATTGGAGCTTCAGTTTCAGCAACATTCCTTTCAATGAATATTCAGGGTTGATTTCCTTTAGGATTGACTGGTTTGATCTCCTTGCAATCCAATCTCAAGAGTCTTCTCCCACACCACAACTTGAAATTATCAGTTCTTCAGTGCTCAGCCTTATTTATGGTCCAACTCTTACATCCATACACGACTACTGGAAAAACCATAGCTTTGACTGGACAGACCTTTATCAACGAAGTGATGGTCTCTGGTTTTTATTAGGCGACATAATCATCATTATTACAAGTAAGGAATGATGAGATTCAAAAACTTATGAAATCTAACCAAGTAGCAGGGGGAAGTTCTGAACACAAATCTACCTGGCTCAAAAGCTTTTTTCTCCTTTCACAAGCATGATTCTTAAGCATAGGCTTATTTTCACTTGGCAGCAAAAGCAGAAGTGATTCACAAAAATGGAACCTGAAATTCTAGGAGCCCATGATTACAACTTTATATAAAATCATCAACACACATTGAATATGAAGACTTCAAGCCAGTCTAGTTCACAGCCAGGTAAAAAGGGGAAAAAAATACTGTTCTTAAGCAATAATTATTAACAGTTTTTGGACTCTATTCGAAATCTAAAGAAAGAGACAGACTTTCTCTTCAGACGCTTTGCATTTTAATTCAAGGTGTTCTTGGACACCTTCAAGCTCACTCACAAGCATCTTCTGTTTACTTATTCCTTAGCTTAACCTTTTCCCAAGGACTTACGACAATTTCAGCTTTTAGATTCCCCATAAATATTCAACCTTTAAAAATTAAAATTGACTGAGGAAAAATTCTGATGTTTTGATTTGAAGAAAAACATTGATTTAACCTCTAGCTAGCTAAGAGCACCTTAAGATTTGCATTTCTATCACTGTACACTTGCAGCTGATTATTTTAAGAAATATATAACAGCTCCTGTTTCTCAGAGCATCCTCTAGCTTCTAGAATGTCTTATCGATCTGTATTTTAAAGGAATCTATCTCATTTACCTTAGCATTCTGTGCCTTTCTATACTACATACTGTGTTTTATCTCAAGATACATATGTTTTTTCCTTCAGGACTATTTCATTTGCCTTTAGTTTATAAAAGAAGACTTTAACTTTCTATTTTTATCTCTCTTTTTTCAAAATGCCACAGACCAGTTACAAGTCTTAAGATGTTGTAAGTCTCACCACACCAGTTACAAGTCAAGACTGTGGAAGCCCAGGTAACAGTGAACATCCCTGAGCTCACCTGATGGTTTAGGGACTGAGGTTCTCAATGCTACACACATGTTCACTTTCACGTTCATGGAAATGTTACTGAAAGGCCTAGCCACTTGGCTTCACCTGGGTACTTTTGACTTTAGTCTATATTTTACATAATTACAAAGTTGGCAAAAATAATGATGGTCAAGAATAATAAAGTTTATGATATTTTTCATAAACTTTATGAAAAGTTTATAACCTTCCCCAGAAAAATCAATTGAGAATGCTCTTGTTGACATATGGAAATTGAAGGAAGATATATAATATTATGCCATCTAAGGACTCCAACAGTGCCTGGTATTAAACGTTTAAATTATCTGAGCAGAGTTAACACTCAAATACAGGATTCACTCAAGCTGGATTTAAGTGATGGGTCTCCAACACCTCTGTGATCCTTCCTGCACACAGACCTCTTGGGGAGGAGCATCTATTGGACAGGGCTTCCAATCCCTGATTCAGGGTCTTCCTGAACTTCCTTACGTTCCTAACAGGCATATAGTTCTTCACTGTAACTCTCACTGCCTTCAAAACTACAACGGAAATAAAGCCACTAAAATAGACAACTGGGTGGTGGATGTGCTAACTGCCGTATCTTGGGTCAAATACTTAATTTCTTTAGGGCTTACCTCATATGTAAAGTGGGAATAAGAACAGTACTCGCTTTACAGGGTTGTTGTGAACATTAAATAGACGAGCATATAAACTGCTATGTGCTCTGAGCTCAATGTGCTGGAGCTATTACCACAGCATCAGTTTCTTTCCCAGGTAGCATCTCATTCTGCAGAAGAGTAAAACATAAATGCTTGCATTTCAAAATGACTCTACAGCTTTTCATAATTCTTATTTTTCATTGATCTATGTTTATATGTTACTATAAATACACACATAGTATCAAAACACGAGTTAATATCACACAGCTCTCCCTTAAGGGACTATACTTTGATTCACCTATTCACTCTGGCTAGAGCTTTGAATCATTTCCAAATTTAAATGATACATAAAATCTGCTAATATACATAAGCGATTTTTACCATGGAGGACCTCCAATGTTGGATTGGTTATATTGGATAAAGTAAAAAACAGGACATTTGAGCTGAAATACTGCTTCTCACATACAATTCCCATACTGTGATTTTTTAACACAGAATCCGAATGACACAGGTTTACACGTATCTTGAGAAAGCAGCAGTGGAAAAATTCACTCTGTCCTGAATGCAAAGGTAGTAAATAACACACGAACTGCAAACAGTTTCCAGATTTAAAACATGAAAGACTGTTTTCAATGATGACTGAGATTGTAACTAATACAAACTGGTGGGTAAAAGGGTGATATTTGTATCCAATTAAATTTTAAAGGACAGAGTATAACCTTGAAGAAAATTATGACTGTCCTAAGAATAAATTCATGCATAGAGCTAAGAAAGCAATTCACACTGGACTATGGAGATAAAGGAACAACCTATGGTTGTAAATAGAGTTGACCCTTGAACAACACCGGGGTTAGTGGTGCTCATCTTTCATGTAGCCAAAAATCCGAATATAAATATAGTCAGCCCTCTGTATACATGGTTCCTCCGTATCCACGGTTACACATCCCAGCACTCAATCAACCCTGTGTAGCAGTGCCGTCTTTGCTATTTAAAAAAATCCACTTAGAAGTGGACCCATGTAGTCCAAACCCATGTTGTTCAGGGGTCAATTGTAGTATGTAAAAATAGACACACACACACACACACAGAATACAAAAGATACCGACTAATTTTACTTAGCAAAACACTGAATGTAGACACGATGTGTGATCTGTGGGTTGCTAGGATTATAACAACAGACAGCGAATTTTAAAGATCAAAACCCTAAACTCCTATGGGGCTGGGATGCCGGCAGGGGCAGTAAGAGCCTGGAAGACCCACGAGGCAGGCTCCAACTGCCTCCCTCTGTTCTGTCACAGCTGTGTGCCCGTGAGATCTTCTTTTAGGTTTAACAAGGATCCCAAAATGAATTGAATCATAAAGCCAATTTTTTTTTCCATGGACAAATTTACCAGAAATAATTTCAAATGCTTGATCACGAAAAATGAGGCAGAAAAATAAACAAAAGAAAAGCAGTCACTACCTAAAATGACCAGGAATAAATACATTCCCTGGAAGTAAATGACTGCATTGCTGAGGGTTTCTTTCCTGGGTCTCCTCGGCCTGTGGGTAGTGACCTTGTCAGGAAGCGGGGAGCCCAGGCCTTTGCTCAGCTCTCTGAATGTGAGCACTCTGGGTGATAAGTACTCTTCTTAATAAGGTAGGGGAGAGTGTACCTGGAGCAGGACTGCAGCCATCAACCAGGGTAAGGGCCAACGGGGCCCCACAACGGATTACATGATGGCATCTCCTCCTTCTTCCCTCATCCCGGTTTGCAGCTTCACGGGGCCCATTTAGCTCCTAAATAACAAGGAGGCATATAGCTGAACAGGGAGCAGAGATGCTCCACCTGGGATACATCTCAGCTATCACCAGGGGGAGGGGAGGGGCACAGGGAAGAGCTGTTTATTGTTGATAGAAAATGTGTCATCGGAATGTAAGTGTCATTGTTTCTGCTCAATGTGAGACACGTTTACAGTAAACTGCTTCTGCTGAGGGGGTTTAAACAGTGAGAGGAAATGTTGACTGTGCAGAACAAATGAAGCCAAGCTGCCAGGACATCACAGATACAGACATGGGAGAATTCATATGGGAGGGTGGAGGGCTTCAGAACTATGGACAGCGTCACTGTGTAGCTCACAGAGAAAGAAAACCAAGGGTTACTCAGGTTCTATACCATTAAACAAGAGACTAGGCACTTACTGTAACTTAGCACTGAGAGCCCCGAAGCAATCCCGGGCACCCTAGCTCCCAGGACAGGGGCCACACTGGCCACTGTAAGGACCATGAGCAAAGCCAAAGTCCACCCTCTTCTCAGAAAGAGAGGAAGAGAAGGGGGCAGACAGAGTCACAGCCAGTTAGCACATTTCTCCAAGAAGACATACAGATGGCTAACAAGCACATGAAAACAAGCTCAGCATCACTCATTATCAGAGAGATGAAAATCAAAACCACAATGAGGTACCATCTCACGCCTGTCAGAATGGCTGCCATCAAAAAGTCTACAAACAATAAATGCTGGAGAGGGTGCGGAGAAAAGGGAACCCTCTTACACTGTTGGTGGGAATGCAAACTAGTACAGACACTATGGAGAACAGTGTGGAGATTCCTTAAAAAACTGGAAATAGAACTGCCTTATGACCCAGCAATCCCACTGCTGGGCATACACACAGAGGAAACCAGAATTGAAAGAGGCACGTATACCCCAGTATTCATTGCAGCACTGTTTACAATAGCCAGGACATGGAAGCAACCTAGATGTCCATCAGCAGATGAATGGATAAGAAAGCTGTGGTACATATACACAATGGAGTATTACTCAGCCATTAAAAAGAATACATTTGAATCAGTTCTAATGAGGTGGATGAAACTGGAGCCTATTATACAGAGTGAAGTAAGCCAGAAAGAAAAACACCAATACAGTATACTAACGCATATATATGGAATTTAGAAAGATGGTAACAATGACCCAATATGCAAGACAGTTAAAAAGACAGATGTAAAGAACAGTCTTTTGGACTCTCTGGGAGAAGGCAAGGGTGGGATGATTTGAGAGAGTAGCATTGAAACATGTATATTATCATATATGAAATAGATTGCCAGTGCAGGTTTGATGCATGAGACAGGGTGCTCAGAGCTAGTGCTCTGGGCTGACCCTGAGGGATGGGATGGGAAGGGAGGTGGGAGAGGGGTTCAGGATGGGGAACACATGTACACCCATGGCTGATTCATGTCAATGCAAGGCAAAAACAACACAATATTGTAAAGTAATTAGCCTCCAATTAAAATAAATTAATTAAAAAAAACACCAATAGCCAAGGTGTTATAGAGTGTAGAACAAAGTCACTGGTTCTCACAAATATGCTTACCTTAAAAAAACTTTTTTAGTAAAATAATGTTTACTCAAACTCCAGAATACTCCATATAACACTTTTACTCAAGACTCTAAAGTCTAGAGGTGATAAAGTAGGAAAACAATGTTCATCTTTCTACCAAATTCTCTTTTTTTTAATTGGAGCATAGTTGCTTTACTGTCTGAGCCAAGGTTGTGTTAGTTTCTACTGTACAGTAAAGAGAATCAGCTATACGTGTACATATATGCCTTCTATTTTTAGATTTTCTTCCCATCTAAGTCACCGCAGAGCACTGAGTAGAGTCCCCCATGCTCTACAGCAGGTCCTTACCAGTTTTCTATTTCATACCGAGCAGTGTATATGTGTCAGCCCTGCTCTCCCAGCTTACGCCACCCCCTTCCTTCTTTGGTGTTCATATGCATGGCCTCTATTTCTGCTTTGTAAATGAGATCACCTATACCATTCCTCTAGATTTCACACATACACATTAATATACGACATTTGCTTTTCTCTTTCTGATTTACTTCACTCTGTACGACAGTATTTGCAGGGACCTGATGGGCCTAGAGACCAAATTCTTTCTTAACACAGGTTCTTTCTCTGGCCAAGCTACAGGTTATGCTGGCCCTGCTCCAGTGGACCGCTTTTCTAGCCCTTTTGCATGGACTTTTCAGACTTTGGACTCTTGATTTTCATTCCTAGAACTTGTCTTTCTGGCTTTCCAAACCATAATTTGGATTTGCTGACAAACATTATTATAATACCCTTGGCTTGTATTATCACATTTAAGTGACTTCTAATTGACGTGGTTTAAACTATATTAAAAAAATCCAAAATGTAACGTGAATATTTTGTTCATCAAAGTCTCACATTTTTTAAATATAAAAAAAATATATATATATATTTACCTTCAAAAAACCATTTTAGGTCATAAATGTGATTACACTCTTATGTGGAAAATGAGGCACAGTTTCCTCATTTAAAGTCAGCCAGCTCGTCTTCTAACTCAGAGGCTCTGTCTATACTATACGGCATTCAGTCTTTCCCAGTAGGAAATTAAATTCTAAGGCAATTTCCATAGAAACAGCAGCAAACAAAGGAATGAAAAAAGGAATACAGAGCATCAACTAGCTTTCTTTATATTTTATATTGTAAATATTCATCATACTCATATGCATATATTTATAATTTGTACACAGAATTTTCACTCTTTTTAAATCAACACTTTCTAATTGTTACCTGCACAGTCATGAATCACTCTGTGAATATATATGCATATGAACACAGTGTGGAAAAGACAGAAATGAAAGTTCATTTTAGAATCATGACCACTGACAATTTTAACTCTTTCCTTTAAGTAAAGCCTACTGAACATTTGATGAAGCTATTACCAAGGAAACTGGGACAGTAGAGATATAAGCTGTCATTTAAGGAGCCAAGGTTTTTCTTTTTTTCCCTTTTATCAGGCATGAAAAGTGAAAGTGAAAGACTTAGCTGCTCAGACATGTCCCACTCTTTGCAACCCCATGGACTGTTGCTCCTCTGTCCATGGACTTCTCCAGGCAAGAATACTGGAGGGGGTAGCCATTCCCTTGTGTAGGAGATCTTCCAGACCCAGAAACTGAACCCCGGTCCTTGGCATTGCAGGCAGATTCTTTACCATCTGAGCCAAGTCAATTCCAATATAAGCTCATTAATACTGAATTATTTCACTAAATAAATAGTGCTGATGAGGGTATAAGAGAATCAGAATGTCTTGCATTCCCCAGAACTGTGGTTATTGACCATAATTAAATCCAGCCACTTCCATTCTCTGCTCACCTAAACAACTTTAATCACAATATGTGGCAGCTATTAATATCTAGAGAACTTTGACATTCAAATAAATAAAATGGACACTATTAAATTCTGTGGGAAAAAAAACAAGAAAAGGACATGCACTATTTCAATACTAAGAATTCTCTCTGCTTTGCTGATATGAAGCTGCCTACATTATAACATAGATGATGTATAACTCAAATGAGTGCCTACAAGGAAGTAAATCAAAGAAGCTAGGAAAATCATTTTTCTCATGTGGTAGTGAGCAGGCCAGAAATGCATTTCTACCTCTAAAGCACCTTGCAACATAATGGAAACCAGGTGAAGCTAAGTTTAAAGCTCATATAAAAGTATTCAATAGCTTTCTATTTGCTGAAGAAATTGATATCCTTGACAAGTGACATTTCTGAGATGTAGACAATTGCCAAAGGAAAAAAATTAAATCCATCACAAAGTCCATTACTGAGAAGTAATAAATGTGTATGTGGATATAAAAGGAAATCAATACCCAGAAAAATTGGAGGAGTTATATGGAAATTTAATTTCTTTAAATAAATACATGGCATAATTATAACAGAATAATGAGGGATAATTCAGTTTTGAACAAAGTTAATAAAGAGCACAACCTAGCACTTAGCAGAAGCCTATTCAAATATCACCAACACCTTATCAAGAACATCTATTTCCAATGATTGAGAGGAATGAACAGTCAGTGGTCAGATGGAGCTGGTGGCATTTCTACTTGACTAGCCTAACACTTAGGCTCAAGTCTGTCTTTCCAGGATTTCCTCTGACATTCACCCAGTGCCAGAACAATGACTACGCATTATATGAACATGTCATAACAGCCACCTAACTGCAGGCAGGGGAGATCTAAAGCAAAGTGGGCCAGGGGCTAACATCCCTCCCTGCCTCTGACTGCCCCTGCCTCTTGGTCCCCCTGGAGAAACCCTCCAAGTTTAACTTGAGTGCACTGCCTCCTATGAAGTCTCCCCTGCCCCCTGGGACAAACTGGTCACTTATTCTTTGGCACCTACCCTATACCTTGAACATAGACAAAATCCTAGAAGTTGATTTTATCACACTTAGGGAGGCAATGTAGCGTAGGCCAAGGAGCATGGATTTTAGGTTTAGAAGGTTTGGGTCAGAATGTCGGCTATGCTGTGTTGTGACCCTCAGTAATGCATCTGACCTCTGGAAGCCTCAGTCTTATCATCTGTAAAATGGGAATAATAAGTACAACCCAAAGGGTTAAACAAGGAACTGCATTTCAATAGTTAATTATCGTTCCTGGCACATAAGTGGTACTCAGTGGGTAGTAAATACAAGTTGGATAGTAAATACAACTGGATAGTAAATACAAGTTGGCAGCAGGAATAAGGATAGTTGTTGTTTATACGGTGCCCCCTCCCTTACAAAACGGAACCATTTCTTCCCTGCAGAGATAACGTGCACTTCACTGCTGACCTTCAAGCTGAGCAACATGCCAACATGTGGTGTTTCTGTTTACGAATGAGTACACCTGCCCAATACTATTTGGCCCATGTGCTCTGAGATCAGCTCCCCACACTTCCTTTCTTCCACTTAGAATTCCTGTGGGTGTGAAACTCCATTTCCCTTCCTCACCAGCCTTTAGGCTTCGGCTGAGCTTGAGCTTCCCGGGTGGTGCAGTGGGAAAGAATCCACCTGAGAATGGCAGGAGTTATGGGTTCAATCCCTGGGTCGGGAAGATCCCCTGGGGTAGGAAATGGCAACCTACTCCAGTATTCTTGCTCATGAATTCCATGAACAGAGGAGCTTAGTGGGCTACGGTCCATAGGATCTGCAAAGATTCAGACACAATGGAACGACTGAGCACAGCAGCAATCTTGGCTGGTGGGAGACAATGGTCTAACAAAGTACCTCTGCTTCCTGGGACCAGCCACCCCATCTCGGCTTTTAGCCACTGCAGGGAAGGCAGACAGTCTCTGGTGCCTGCCAACCTGTTTGCTTCGCTTTCCCCTCGTGTTCTTGTTGCTCTCCCATCTAATTTTAGCTATCCTATTTTAAATGCTCCATATTAAATTTCCTCTATTGATTTATGTGGCACATATATGTCTTCCTAACTGAACCCAGTTTTTTGTTTTGTTTTGTTTTTTTCTGAATGGATCTGATATTTAGTCTCAGGGGCCCACAAAGCTTAAGTGGAAATAATAAAATATTTACTCAGCCTATTTCACAAGGTCCTTGTGTGGGATCCAGGAAAAGGCTGCCCATGAAAGTATTCTGAAACTATCAATCGTTGCACAAATGTAACATTTTGCTCTTGATGTTTTCAGTTGCAAAGGAAAAACTTAGCTTCACTGATCTATAGCGGCAATGTTCCAAATGATACTGATGGCTTCCAATGACATCATGCTTATAATTTGCACAGTTGAATAAAGGGGAGGATGAAGTCCAAGAGATAACTGCGTTTGGCATAGCAGAACTCCTATGAGCTCATAAGTCAGAAGACACTGATAGAAACAGTGAAAACCATGGTTTTGCGGAAGACAAGGAATTATTTGGAAGACAGCCACCTTAGAGATTTGCTCCAAGTCTTAATTTTGCAGATGAGCAATCTCATTAAACTCCACAAGAATTCAGGCAATGTCAGGTTACAGTATCTGCTTATTTGAGAACAACACAAGAACAAAGGCAAAACATAAATGCAGATAGGAAAGATTTGCTCAGGAAGTCCAGCTTTCAAGCAAAGTTTTGAGTTCTGAACCAAGGTATATTAGTTTAAGCAGCTATCTGAAACACAATAAAATAATTTAAAAAACAATCATTAAGACATGCTAAATAATGTTTTCTAAACTGCATAAGTCTGAAATCTAAATGAAGTCTGTAGTTAATGGCAGTGTACCAATGTCACTGTCCTTGTTTTGGTAATATATTCTGATTATATAAGATGTCATCACTAAAGGAGCTTGGAACTCTGTACTATTTTTAAAGCTTCTTTTAAAACCAAAACTATTTAATTCAAAATAAAAAGTTTGTGTGTGTGTGTGTGTGTTTAAGCTTCTTTGTATGCCAAGGGGAATGTATCACACAAGAAAAAATCCATTAAAATCTGAAGTGCAAAGTTTGCAGCATTAAAAGGACTATCTGGATGAAATTAGAAATATAGTTCTTACTCTGCTACACAACCAAGCTACTTATGCATTTTTCGAATCACTCCACAAACACATACGATCAAGTCATTAAGCGTGGTACTTTGTCACATTTTCCTCCTTAGGTCTTTTATCATTCAGAAGACGTCCTACCTTCTTTAATGAACCATCCTTCAGTTGGCCATGGGGTTCAAGTAATTTAAACGCCTGTGTTTGAAGTTTACTCACTTCCCCCAGGAACAACCAAGGACAACCTGTCACCAAATACCCTAACTCACTTCTCAAAATGTCAAACACACCACCAACCTATCAGTCAAACGTGAGGCTCTGACCATTTCCCACTGATATTTACCTCTTGGTTCATACGGAAGATTTGTTTGAAGCCTAGGAAAATAAAATATCTGGACAAATAGCACTGCTCCATTCTCAACCATGTGGATGTTTGGGGACAGACTCTTAGGGAGGGTCCGCCCTGGGTCCAGAGATGCCCGCAGTCACTGGGAAGGATGCCTGGAGTCCGGCTCCGATGGGAAACATGGTGACGTGATTTCTTACAACCATCCTGACTTTCCTCCAGATGAAAAAGCTACAGCATCCTTTTCTTTGTACAATGAAACCCTTCAACCTCAAAGACATTACTTTCAAAGAAACAACCATACTCTTCGGGAAAACTGCTCTACAGGATATGAAAGTGTCCGTCCTGGGGCTTTATCTCCTTCCAAATGTTACTTTCCCACACAGCACAGCTTGGGCAAGAAGCAGGGAGAGTGAGAAGCCAGCAGTTTCCCTCTCATCCCCTTCCTCAGATACAGAGTTGCAGAGGGTTCACCACATCCAGCATCGTTGCTGCCTTCTGGCTGGGAACGTTTTTATCTCAAGTACTCTATGTTTAGTATCTGTGATTAGCTCAGATGTATTTGTTACAGTGCTTGGCACACAAGATGCCGTTTGCTTCCTGAAAACTAGGCAGTAGGAGGTAGACCTATTATTCAGAAATACCTGGGCCCTGTCTCCGCTTTCTCCGCCCTGATGAGAGATCCTGATTTTAGTGTAAGATGGGTGTGCCGTGTGCTGTCGAGGATTCCCTCCCCTGGCCCTCCACCATGTGTCAGTGCAATTCTTGTGCGATGTCTACATTATCCCTGAGAGTCAGTGGGATGCACATCTAGAAGGGAACCCTCCACGGCTTCAGAGACCCCCTGTTGCTCAGGCAGCATCACATGGCCAATGTGGGGATTCCAGGGAGTGGGCCTTGGTGGCGGGGGGGGGGGGGGGGGTGCATGTTTGTGGGAAGGGAAAAGGGAGTAGGTAACTTTGCTCTATCTAGCTTTAAGCGTGCTTTGCTTCTACTGGGATTGCCTTTGCCTTGTCGAACACACAAACACATATATAATGTATTTACACATGCGCT
The DNA here is from genome assembly GCF_032452875.1 of Bos javanicus. Classification (NCBI taxonomy): domain Eukaryota; kingdom Metazoa; phylum Chordata; class Mammalia; order Artiodactyla; family Bovidae; genus Bos; species Bos javanicus. The sequence continues at coordinate 7,624,841 of NC_083876.1, read as the reverse complement.
GTGTGTGGATCAATATAGAAAAATTTTTAAAAATCTTGATAGTAAAGTTGAGCATGTGATCTCTTCTCACCAGTCCCCATGCCCCCACCATAGCCACTGAGGCCCTCAGAGATAGTTTCAGCTGCTCTCATCTGTACCACTGTCTCCTTTCTTCACTGCAGGCTCATCTACATTGGAAGGCTCCCATTTTTTATGCCAGTCCTTAAGACTTGCCTGGTGGTTCAGATGGTAAAGCGTCTGCCTACAATGCGGGAGACCAGGGTTCGATCCCTGGGTTGGGAAGATGCCCTGGAGAAGGAAATGGCAACCCACTCCAGTACTCTTGACTGGAAAATCCCATGGATGGAGGAGCCTGGTAGGTTACAGTCCATGGGGTCACAACGAGTCAGACACCACTGAGTGACTTCAGGTTCTTTCTTTCTTTCTTTGGAAAACTGAACAATCATGATCACACAGTTTTGACAAAGTCCAAACCAGAAGTGCCTTCTGTGTTCCACCAGATGGCAGTCCCGCATCAGGGAAAAGGGGGGGTGATGGTGGTGGTGGTTGTATTTTGGATACAGAAGTATGCAATTCTGGTATTTTCTGTGATGGGAAATACTGACAAGTATACAGGTTGGTTCAGTACAAAATGAAGTGTAGGTGTTTTGTACAAACTCATCACAAGTGATCTGTAAAAATACAAAAGCAAACCATGCGAATTCCCCGAATTAAAAATATTTTGATGACTAACCTAAACTTCTGGTACATGACACAGAGTTGAAAACAAAACCCACGAAACATAGAATAGTCACTATCTGGATTTGGTTAGTATCCTAAATATACCTCTGCTTCATAGCTACAAACTGGTTCAACTTTTTCATTTGGAAAGTGTTATGACGACATATTGCATAGCGCTAAGTTAGAACGCCGGCACACGTATGAGCAAGCAGCAAGGAATTATCTTTCTGTGGTGATAAAGGGATTCTTTAAAAAAATCTAGTTTTACCCAGCCACATGGGTGAACGAAACCTTTCCATTTGTCTCTCACAGCAACCTTTACCAAGGACCGCACAAGACAGTTCTCATCCATTCCTGGGGAATCCAGTCCAGAAGCGAACGCATCTCTCGTGCCAGAAGCCTGGCTCTGCTCCAAGACCGTGTCACTCTCTGGCAGTAAGTGATGCTAATGAAATAGCATCTACTTCAGAATGCCTGATGTGATGTCCATGACGGGCTAAAGGGCCAGCTCCACAGATAAGAATGGGCAGGCTCACGCTTGCAGCTTCTACCTGCAGAAACTGAACATGGCACTGGACCCGACAGGCTCTCTGGGTGTGTTGCCTTCAAGATATGCTAAGCTGACTGGATCCAGGTGGTCTGGCATTACCCTGTTTATCAAGATAGCATTTTTCAGGATGCTATGGACATCAGCTAAATCAATGTTTAGCCTCAGCTTCCAACTGGGTATTTTTGAAGCAAACTATTATCCATTTCTATGCATGAGTCTTCTGCATCTTCATCTACTCTTAGCTTGAAGTCAGCTGTAAACCCCTGTGACAGATGGTTCAAAATCTTTTCTGTGGATCGGTGTTAACATATCATGCTTATCTTTAGTCATTTTCTTACTTCCGGAAGAGATTATTTAATTGTTCCCTATTCCTTTTGTTCCCACCAGCAGCTTTCCAGTATTAAAGAAGTTTGTGTTTCCTTTTTGTAGCCATTTGCCACCATTTTTTCACGTGTCCAGAAACACTTTTCCCTTGATCTTATGCCTCTTATCATGGATTATTTATTTATTCTGTTTATCAGTGGTAGGTAATATAAGTTTGTACTTTAGTTTCCTAATATACATTTATCTTGTAGGATCCAAGTGTAGAGATATTTAGAGAGGGAAATTGTTTGGAAAAAGAAGTATTTTTATATTTCTCCCAGAACTTTGAGTCAGGCATATTTCTCTGTTTAGGTTATTAACAACCAAAATGTTAATTTCTACAGATACTTGTACTTTGCATCATTGCACAAGTGAACTAAAGCTAATTAATTTAACACAAACTCTATGAGCAATGGTAAAAGTACTCTACCACTATGTTTTTGGAGACAACACACACTTTTGTGCACCATTACAGTGCATGGTTTAATCTGCCCTGCACATACAGAAGGCATTAAAACAAAGCTTATCAAAGCCTACATTTACGACAATTGAATTACATCATATCACAAAAGCAAATTTCACATACTAAAGATTCAATCTTAACAAAGGAAAATGTAGGTCTGCTGGCTGTTTGGAAAGATTACCTATAATCAAGTAGCTAAATGGGTCACAATGTAACATTTTATATATTTTTCCTAACCCAAAGGCCCTGTAGAAAATTGACCTAATTAAGGCTCTGTAGAGAGCTTTTAATTTTTCCACTACTGTGAGTTTTACTTAGTTATGAAATGAAGCTTAATGATTTCTTTTTGATTATTTCCTATAAAAATCTTCAATAAAATCAAAGTAGATGAATAGCTTTAGAAACAAAAGTTCTACCCAACAGACTCCAGCCTTTCATTGTGAGGAGCCATTATAATCAGCAGTATCATTCTCCTTAGATTTGTTTACTTTCCATTACTCATAACTGCTTCTTTTAATTGGACCAAGCTAGCTTCCTTTAGACTCCCCTCCAGAGTGATGTTGGCAGAAATGATTGGCAGTTCCTTCTCCCACACGGTGCCATCCTGAAATTGCAAATGTCAGTTAACAGGCTTCATTCTCTCTCCAATGTTTAAGAGTGGGAGTCTGCATTTAGCAGAAAGTAGTCTGGGTGCACATATTTCTGAATAAATGCATGTGAATCTATGCATTCAAATTCTGGAATCAAGGGCTTAAAAGAAGCCAGAAAGGTCAACCACTCCATCCATGGCTTGCGTTCCCATCTGTCATCTATTTGTCAGCCACTCCAGGCAGGTGAAACTATAGCCTACTTTCAAAAATCATTACATTTAACCCCTTCTCAGTTATTTGTAGTAGAGGGTTAAGAAGAGCAGCACTGACTTAATTTTGCAAAGCATTTTTTTGTTTATACCAGGACTTTTTGCACTAAGGCTCTTATTAGATTTTATGGCCAGGAATAAAGTGGCATTTCTTAGTCCCTCACCTCCTTATTTTTTGTATCCAATTAAAATTGAGGGACTATTAGCAGTGAAATGGCCAATAAATGCAGGTAGTGTGATAAGCATAAGCTATCAAGGTAACAGAGTCTGTGTTTGGCCCAACATCTGGCTCCTAACTGAACCTGTGCTCACCATGTACTTAAAGCATGTAAGGGAGCCTCAGTCATGCTGGAGTGACATTACAATTCCACCCTAATTTCCAAATTCTTATTTATCACACCACTAAAAAAAAAAAAAAAAAAAAAAAAACCTAAATCTATTATTAAATAAATGCTACATAAATAAAACATTTTTATAATAAATCAGCTAGATGTTTCTTTTAAGGAAAATAAGAAAAGAAAAAAAAAATATTTTGGTGGCCAGGGTGCCTTAGCTCAAAATGAACTAAGGTTAACAGAAGAGGAAGCTCCCCAAGTTTACGTCATAATTAGCGGTGTCTTAAGGAGAGAAATCCGTGACCAGGGTGGATAAAAAGCAAGGAGATGCACAGAAAGGAGCCTTGCTATCCTTGCCATCACGGATGACATCAGGGACAAGCCTTGATCAGTGACTGTTATTTTATTTGAAACGGTTCCCACATCATGGCAGCAACTGTCCTGAGTACTTTACACACAGTAAGTCGTTTAATCTCGGGCCCGAGGATGAGGATGAAGATGAGGTTCAGGGGCTTCCTGCCACTGTGTGCAGAGGACCGCAGGCCCGGCCTTACGCTCACTGCTGCTTCTGGAAGGCAGGCACTGTCGGCCAGCACGCCCCGTGGCCCTCTCCAGGGGCCTGAGGTGGCCGGGGCCCGTAAACGGCCTGTGAGGTGCAGGGTCAGCCTCAGTCTGTGCCCCAGGAGTGGGGTAGTGTCCCCTTAGGTCACACACATGCAGAAAGGCGCGAAAGCCCCGCCGGTCCCCACTCTTTTCGGCTCCTATTGCTCTTCCCTCACCCCCCTCCCCCACCCCACGTCAGAAGCCACTAGAAAATGCAGGCTGGAGCTTAAATGGATGAAGGAAGGCAAAAAAAAAAAAAAAAACATTTTTTCTTCCCCCTGAGCAATTAGCTTGTGAGAGGCATGGATAAGGGTTTGTGGGATTTATCTCATTTAATCCTCATAAGAAAGGTTCTTAGTCCTACTTTACAGGCAAGGCCGTGTTAGTCATGAGCCTTTCTTTCCCACCCCCTAGACTTCCCTGTCTCCTGCCCAATTACTCTCTTAAAAAACTGAAATGTCTCTTGCCTACAAAATAAAAAATATGCTCCTTTCCAGAACTCCTCTTCCCAAAACCTTACAAGAGGAGGGCATATTTATAGAGCACGATTTTGCTTAGGGGCCTGAATATATTTGTTGAATCCTGAACAGGTTTCTGCTAGAATTGTGTTTACTGCTATGATAAATACACTTGTTCGTAAAATGTTGCTGTCGTAACTTTCACATGGGTGAAAAATGTTTCAAAACAACATATTTGGGGAGCCAATTGGGATACATTCCCAGGATGCCTATTATATTTCACATCTTCAGAAACGTTTCTGAGAAACAAATGTGTCCTGGAAGCATGACCTTTTTCTGAACAGAATAATCAATGGAAAAGAAAATAGCAATCAACGTTAAAAGGCCACATTCCACTGCATGTCCTGTCTCCATAATCCTTTTCCTGTAATTAAAAGCATCCGAAAACCTGCTACAAAATAACTACAAAAGCAAAATTGGGGGAAATTAATTCCATCTGAGGTTGTTACAGCTAAATTCACCTGTTCCAGGAAGGGATCCTGAGAATACTGACACCAAGGATGTTTAATCAAAACTTCAGTGATTTTACAGCCTCCCCACCCCGCAAGAAAAAGGAAATGTGACAAAGCAGAAGGTTCAATATTGGTCTGCTGAAAAAAGGCATTAAAATACAGAGGCAGATCATTACAATTCTGAATCCAATTCTCGTCCTGTTCCCTACCCTTCTTCGGTTACTTTTTTTATGACCTATGACTTAGCAGATGATAATACAAGGTATCACAGGGACACCTCGCTTATTCAGGAATACCTTATTTCATACAAGGTCATTTTCCAGAAAAGTTAAAATTTAACAATAGGCTTCACAAACTTAAAAAAAAAAGAAAAAAAAGAAACCTGAAATGTATTAGACACCACTCAGTTCTCTTTAGAGAGAACCCATCACATACAGTTTTATAAACTTACCTGTAGTTTAGGTGTCAAGGCACCACTTTGTCTTCCCTTCTTATCTCTTTGAGTTCACATGTGGACAGCTCACCATCCAACCCTTTAGGTTCCTAATCCCTCTTAGGCTTCCCATCTTTATGTCTTGCTGCTTCTTTAATAAACCCAACTCGTCACATCACACTTCTGGTCTCAGCTGTCCAAGACACTGGTTGCTGCTGCTGCTGTTAAGTCGCTTCAGTCGCGTCCGACTGTGCGAACCCACAGACGGCAGCCCACGAGACACTGGTTAGACACTGTCTAACCCAGCAGGACCCCACAGAGCCTTCCCAGGACAGATTCCTCCCCCATAACTCCTGCTTTAGCTCCTCTATCAAATAAACAGATAAAAGTGTCTGATGCACACCTCTGAGAAGTTTTACAAATGCAAAGACCCCCACCAAACAGAAGAACTTAATTTCTTGACCAGGAGCATGTAGCCCCCCTACTTGTTAGAGCCAGAGGACTGATGATGTTAACCCCTGTGACCCCACTCTGTTACCTCACCATCAACCAACCATCAGCTGGGCATGAGCAGATCATATATATCCTACAACCCCTTCCCTCACTTAGCCTTTAAAATGCTTCCTGGAAGCCCAACTGGGAATCCAGGTGTTTGGAGAACTAGCTGTCTGTTCTCCTTGCTGGGTGCCTGCAATAAATGCCACACTTTCTTCACTACAACCCAGTGTCAGTAGACTGGCTTTATTGTGAACGGGAGAGTGGACCCAAATTTGGCTCTATAACAATATCCCCTTCCCTGAGAAATCTTCCCTGACCCTCCGAATCTGGGCTCCAGGTTATTCATGAGTTCTCACAAGCACCATGGACTTTCCAGGAAAGAACTGACCACACAGTCCTTATAACTGCCTGTTTACTCCTCGGAACATTTCACTGAACACCAAGCAGACCAGGAAAGGATTAATTTCTATCTTTCTATCTTAATTTCTATCTTACACGCTTTCAAACCTCTAGAGTTAGTACACTGCCCAAAGCATGGATATTCAACAAATGCTTGTTGAATGAATGAACACATCAATGAAATAAGCTACCTCACTATGCACTAATACTGGCTTCTATCAAGGTTTGTGAACTGGACAGGTTGGTATTGGTTTAGCTGATATGTTCTAATTCAGGAAGCTGGCAGTGTTTAGGATGACATCAGTTGTGTGAGGACAAGTCCTAACTCCGCCACATATGAACTGAGAAACTTTGGGAAAATTGGTCTGTTTCTTCAAACCTCAATTTCCTTCTCGGGTAAATGAGAAGTCATACTGAACCCACAGCTTGCTATTGTGGAAAGAATGAGACAATTTATGCAAATTTTAATAAACTACGAATAGCTACTTATGTCTTGCCTGTAATTACAATTACTAATATAGGGCTATCTTTGCCTACACTACCCTGAGCTGCCTTAGTTTTATTCTAATATTTTAAATGTCTTGACTTTTCCCGTTAGAGTAACTGACACAATAGCTTCTCTCAGAATTGATTGCTTGTATGGTAAATCATTACTGGCCCTTTTGTTCCTTTTTTTTTTAATCACATGTCCCAGCTATTTCTTTTTATGCTGAGCGTCTTCCATTCCAATTTTGCATCCTGAATTCCACACTTTCTCACAAAATCCAGCCCATAATTGCATGGGATTCCTGGGTACCTCAAGTTAAGAGCCATATCACTACCTCAAAAATCTGCACTGAAAATGATCTGTCACGTTTCCAGAAACCTGCTCCGGTGTCCACTTTCCAAAAGTCCCCTGATGGTTTCACAACCCCTTCCTGTGTTCAGGCTCAAAACCTCAGACGCACTTCCGGTGCCCTTGTGCACACATCCAGCTGCGAGACTCTCAGTTTCAGCCCTCTCCGTGACGGCCTTACTACTCAACTGCCTGGGGAGCCACTACACCCTCCTAACTGATCCACCTCAGTGGGCTTTCACAACTCTGATTTCTCCCACAAAGTGAAATGGAACACTTTCCATTTCTTGGTAGAGCTCTCCTCACAGGAACCCTCCACTTATAAATAGAAGCGAGCAAAAGCAGAGCTGTTAGAGACTTTCCAGGCCCTTGGAAGGGCCACACTCCATACCCAAGCACTTAGGATCCCAGGCAATCTGATTCACGGTGCCTGCGAAACAACCTCTTCTCTTTCAAGTTCCATTTACTTTTGTCTGTGCTTCAACCTTCCCTTTGCCTGCCAGTCAGATGCTGAAGGGCTTGGAGACCCCTTCCCTACATATGTTATCTAGCCAAGCACACCAAGAGCATACCATCTCCATCTCCTTTTGCTATTAAATTTCTCTTCATGGCACTGGAAACTACATGATATGAATAATCTGTTTACTTGCTCCTTATCTGTCTCTCCTTGTTAGAATGTAAGGTCCCTGTACTTTGTTTCATTCACTGTTGTAGTCTCAGAACTCAGACCCAGTGTAGGCACTCAACACTTTCTGGATGAATGGATGCACATGGCTATTATCACAAGAGGCATTAAAATACAATAGCTGCTGGATTTAAATCTCTTTAAATATATGACAAATCTCTGTATTTTTTGAGTTGTTGTTCAGTCGCTCCGTTATGTCTGACTCTTTGCAACCTCATGGGCTGCAGCACACCAGGCTTCCCTGTCCTTCACCATCTCCCGAAGCTTGCTCAAACTCATGTCCGTTGAATCAGTAATGCCATCCAACCATCTCATCCTCTATCATGCCTTTCTCCTCCTGCCTTCTATCTTCCCCAGCATCAGGATCTTTTCCAATGAGCTGGCACTTTGGATCAGGTAGCCAAAGTATTGGAGCTTCAGCTTCAGCATCATTCCTTCCAAAGAAATCCCAGGGCTGATCTCCTTCAGAATGGACTGATTGGATCTCCCTGCAGTCCAAGGGACTCTCAAGAGTCTTCTCCAACACCATAGTTCAAAAGTGTCAATTCTTCAGCACTCAGCCTTCTTTATGGTCCAACTCTCACATCCATACATAACCACTGGAAAAACCATAGCTTTGATTATATGGACCTTTATACGGACCATTTCTGAGTTAAATCTTTTTAAATGAATCATTTATTTAAATCATTAATTCCAATGATTTAAATAAATGTTTAGAATGTAATCTACATATAAGCATAGGCACATGTCTTACTTATATATCCGTCAATACTCAGCATGGTCTTAGCATGTTATAGATGTTCAATAAATGGTGAATTCAATCAAATCATACACAGACCTTGGTTATTTGATTTTTATGACTGCTCACTTTTCAATCCCTTAAGGGAAAATATTTTCCACACTCTGCTTATTCTGTTTTTGAAGTCACCAAAATGTGACATGTGGAAACTGAAACAGTTCGATAATTAAAGTAAAAGTTTACATAGCAAAAGTAGAAGTTAAATATTTAAGATAATTCATTACAATCTGCTCATGGCCGTGTTCTTCACTTGATCAGTGTAAAAGAGCTTTCACTCGGCATCTGTGGACTAAGAGAAAGAAATGTGCTGTTCCAGCCGAACCGCACGATCACCTCTCCAAATGCAGAGCAATGGTAAGATGACCACCAACAGGGGCAATTTAGCTTTTCGGTGCCTAATAAGGAAGTCGTGCAAAAATGTTTGCTGAATGAAGTCCCCAGTGTAAAAGCAATGAGTCAAGGATATGAAGCTGGGCGTCTCTGTCTCCAGGGAAGACTCCCCGAGGCCCCCACCCCACACCCGTCCTCAGGGGTCACGGTATGCAGGTTCCAGCAGTAGGCTCACGTCTCATCTCAACTTCTCTGAACTCAGTTTTCTCTTATTAGCAACTAACAGGTTGGTGATATTTGGTAAGTACTTTTGTAGTTATAATAAAATGAGACCCAAAGAATAATGTTACATTATAGTTTCAAAATGGTGTGAATAAATTTTACTCTTTTTCTAAAGATGTTCTATAATTTTATGAAGATAGGACTATTTATAATTCAAAACAATTTTAACTAAATACTCATATTATATCCATATATATCATATATTCACCAACCAGAAATGAATTAATAGCTGCTCCCTTTGAGGGCCTTTTTTAAAAAGCTGCTTGGCAGTCTATGTCACTCGATTCTTAGAATTCAGCCTATCAACTTCATTGCCTAACTTACTCTTACGGTAAAATTAATACTTTCATATTTACATGTTTCCTTCAACATCTTCAACCCTAATTTAAACTATTTGAATTATAGTCTACACAAGGTTATTATGGCATTTTTCAAACTTGAATTTATTTTTTTATTTTATAGAAGAGAAATTTCTTTGCATTTTTAAAAAAATTCTGAGCTATTTATATAAATTTGATGTGTTCAATGCATAGAAATAAACCAATGTCTTCTGAATTTTCATTAGAATAATCTTCAAATACATGTTAATTCTGAGAAACTAAGGTGAATAATGACCAAAACAAAATTCTTTTTGAAAAACAAGAGGGCAAGTCTGAGTAACAGAAGAGCAAAACATGACATCTTCCTTGTCAATTACCAACAGCCCATCTGAGTAACAGGTTCTCTCACTGAGAAAACAATTACTTATTCCATCTAGATTGCTTATGGGTGTGGTATTAGCAGTTATGAATCAAGTAAAAAAATATATATAAAGTTTGCCAACTGTTCTATCAAAATTTTAGTTCCTTTTTTTTTTTTTTTTTCTGGCACACATTCTAGATTGCAGATGCTAATGAGAGGCAGAAAGGCAAAAGATAATGCACAGAGTGATTAGAGGAGGGTCTACACACTCCCAACCTTAGAACCTGAGACAGAGACATGCATCACCAAAGTGATACAGTATCAGTGATTCTGGCAACCACTTATCAGACAGTGAGTGTTGCTGTTCCCTTAATGTATTCCTTCCAGAGTGCCTATCTTACTGGCCAAAGAATCAATAAGAGCCCTGGGATAAAAATGAGAATGAAGTCTCAGAATCCAATTACTGAGGTTTGTGTATAAAACAGCAGAAAACAAAATATGCAGATTTCTTTTTCTCATTCTATTAGGATGATAAAGACAGTAGTTGTCTGTTCACAATGAAGACAGCCAGAGTAATTCAAAATACTGAATGCACAAAGAAATGCCATGCCATATTTTTAATGAATGAGCTTCAGTTAATTTCAATAGGAAGTCATTAAAAATTTTAGGCATTTTCTCAAGGGTGAATTCTTGGCTTCCCGCAACCAGACTTAGAATACATAGAGTTCAGAAATTACTTCTTACCTGATGGATAGCTATACTTTTATATTTCTTTAATAAAATCTATTTCAAACATTGTTATCAGAACTTCATTTCCTAAACACAGCAAGAAAAAAATACTGTTATGTGTTATTTGTTTTCATAAAATTTAGAACTTAATTTTGAATATTTAATACTTTCAAGAACAATAAACTGAGATTATACTAGATCAAAATTCATATCAATATATTTCAAATATATTATGAACCTCCATGTTAGAGTACTTAATGTAGATTGAAATGTCTTTTATAAGTTTAATTATGCCACATATCAAGTGAATTTGTTTTATAAACAAAGGGTTGCATTCAGAACAGGAACAAAAAATTGACATTTGTGCTTGTAGATATTTTATTTGAATAAATGCTTTTTAAGTTTTGACAATGAATACACATCTTTCTTCTTCATCTTCTCTAACCTAAAGGAGATTTACACACAGTCGCTAAGAAATAAACTGAAATACAGGCATACCTTAGAGATTTAGTGCAGGCTCAGTTCTTGACCACCACAATAAAGCAAATATCATAATAAAGACAGCCTTTTTGCAATATCTGTCTTTTCTTGTCTATTTGGTAAATTTTTACTCATTCTTCTATATAGCACACCTTATATATATACATATATATAACCCTAACCCTAACCCTACATTATGCTGTAGTCTATTAAGTGTGCATTATGTCTGAAAGACGATGTGCATATGAATGTTAAAGCATTTTATTGCTAAAAAATGCTAACCATCATCTGAGCCTTCACCAAGTTGCAATCTTATTGCTGGAGCAGGATCTTGCCCTGAGGTTGATGACTGCTGACCAATCAGGGTGGTTGGCTGCTGAAGGGTGGGGTGGCTGCAAAACAAATTCACTTGATATATGGCATAATTAAACTTATAAAAGACATTTCAATCTACATTAAGTACTCTAACATGGAGGTTCACAATACATTTGAAATATATTGACATGAATTTTGATCTAGTATAATCTCAGTTTATTGTTCTTGAAAGTATTAAATATTCAAAATTAAGTTCTAAATTTTATGAAAACAAATAACACATAACAGTATTTTTTTCTTGCAGTGTTTAGGAAATGAAGTTCTGATAACAATGTTTGAAATGCTATTTCCTGTCCAAAAACAGCATTTATTGGTGAGCATGATTACAGAGGGGACAGTGCTGATGCTCTCCTGCATGCAGGGCCGGCATCTGTCCAGGGGACCATGATTAGGGATGTATCTGACCCCACAGCCAACCAGGAGGAGCAGCTTTTCTGTCACCATGTTTTCAAACTAATCTGTATTAAACTGAGTAAATCCTCAGATGTGGATCTTCTGGCGCCCCGGGAACTTGAACTCGGCCTGGCGGAGGGCTTGGATCACATGATCTTTGTTCTGCAGCCTGGTGCAGGCGGGCATTATCATTTGGCCAATGTGGACCCTGGCCACTGTGCCCAGGGACTTTCCAAAGACCCTGCGCGTATCTGTCTGGAGTCTATCAACTCTAGCACAAGGCAACATCCTGTTGATGCAGATAACCTGGAAGAGGTGGAGCCACAGTTGGATGTGAAAACCGTCTTTACCACCGCTTTTCGCCATGTACGGATGGCACAGATATGGGCAACCTCCAGGGCTTCAGAGGAGAGCTGCTCATGCACATCGGACGCCGTGGGCCGCAGAGTGGGAACTCATCCAGTTCGGCCTTCTTATGCCCCAATTCGAAGATGCGGATCTCAGCATCAGGGACACCTCGGCAGAAGCGGGACTTTGGGTATAACTTGTTCTTACAATACCAGTAACATCGGGCGGGGCAGCGGCCCATGGCGACACCAGATCTTCAGCAACATGCGGAAGGGAAAAAGCACACCTTAGCCAATGGCACCCCACTCCAGTACTCTTTGCCTGGAAAATCCCATGAACGGAGGAGGCTGGTGGGCTGCAGTCCATGGGGTCCCTAAGAGTCGGACACGACTGAGAGACTTCACTTTCACTTTTCACTTTCATGCATTGGAGAAGGAAATGGCACCCCACTCCAGTATTCTTGCCTGGAGAATCTCAGGGACAGAGGAGCCTAGTGGGCTGCCGTCTATGGGGTCGCACAGAGTCGGACAGGACTGAAGCGACTTAGCAGCAGCAGCAGCAGCAGCAGCAGCGATACTGGGGGAGTGGCTCCTCACTACTGCAATACGGTGGATATTGCAATAATGTGAATCACAGTGAATTTTTGGTTTCCCAGTACATATAAAACTTATGCTTACATTATGCTATAGTCTATTAAGTGTGCATTATGTCTAAAAGACAATGTGCATACCAAATGTTAAAGTATTTTGTGCATACAAATGTTAAAGTATTTTATTGCTAAAAAATGCTAACCATCATCTGAGACTTCACCAAGTTGCAATCTTGTTGCTGGTGCAGGGTCTTGCCCTGAGGTTGATGACTGCTGACCAATCAGGGTGGCTGGCTGCTGAATGGTGGGATGGCTGCAACAATTCCTTAAACTGAGACAGTGATGAAGTTTGCGGCATCTTTTCCTTTCAGGAATGATTTCTCTGTAGCAAGCAGTGCTGTTTGATAGCATTTTACATACAGGAGAAGTTCCTTGAAGTCAATCCTTTCAAACCCTGGCAATGCTTTATCAACTAAATTGATGCAATATTCTAAATTCTTTGCTGTCATTTCAGCAATCTTTACAGCATCTTCACTAGGAATCATTTTCTGTGCTCATCCATAAGAAGCAACTGCTCAAATGTTAAAGTTTTACCATGAAATTGCAGCAATTTAGTCAACACCTCAGGCTCCACTTCTAACTCTAGTTTTTTTTCCATTTCCATGACACCTTCAGTGACTTCCTCCACGAAGCTTTGGACCCCTCATCCATGAGGGGAGTCATCCATGAGGATTGAAATCAATCTGAAGTCCCTGTTAATGTTGATATTTGGACCTCTTCCTGTGAATCACAAATGTTTTTTAATGGCACCTAGAATGGTGAATCGTTTCCAGAATGTTTTCAATTGATTTTACCCAAATATATTAGAGGAATCACTGTCTAAGGTAGCTATAGCCTTAAACATGCATTATTTAACATAATCTGAAAGTCAAAATGACTCCTTGATCCATGGGCTATAGAATAGATGTTGTGTTTCCAAGCATGAAAACATTCCTCTCGTCCATCTCCATTGGAGCTCCTGGGGACCAGGTACATTGTCAATGAGCAGCAACATTTTGAAAGGAATCTTTTTCCTGGGCAGTAGGTCTCAGCAGTGGCCTTAAAATATTCAGTAATCCACGTTGTAAACAGATGTGTTGTCATGAAGACTTGTTACATTAACAGAGTTCAGGCAGAGTAGAGTTGGCATAGTTCTCAAGGGCCCCAGAATTTTCAGAATTGGTGAGTGAACACTGGCTTCAACTTAAAATACCAGCTGCATTAGCTCCTGACAAGAGAGTCAGCCTATTCTTTGAAGCTTTGAAGCTAGGCAGTGTCTTCTCTTCTCCCGCTATGAAAGTTTTAGATGGTGTCACCTTCCAATATCAGACTGTTTCATCTAAATGGAAAATCTGTTGTTTGCGGTCACCACCTCCATTTATGATCTTAGCTAGATCTCCTGGGTGACTTGCTGTTTCACCTTACACTTCTGTGTTATGGAGATGGCTTCCTTCCTTCAGCCTTAGGAACTGACCTCTGCTACCTTCAGACTTTTCTTTTGCAACTTCCTCAGCTCTCTTAGACTTCATAGAATTAAAAAGAGTTTGCTCTGGATTAGGCTTAAGGGAATGTTGTAGCTGATTTGATCTTCTAACCAGACCACTAAACCTTTCTCCATATTGGCAATAAGGTAATTTGCTTTCTTATCCTTTGTGTGTCCATTAGGGTTACACTTTTAATTTCCTTTAAGACTTTTTCTTTACATTCAAAACTTGGCTAACTGTTTGGCACAAGAGGTCTGCCTAGCTCTTGGCCAGTCTTGGCTTACAACATGTCTTCCTCACTAAGCTGAATCATTTCTAGCTTTTGATTTAAAGTGACAGACATGCGACTCTTGCTCTCAACTAAACACTTGTAGGGTGATTAATTGTCCTAATACAATATTGTTGTATCCCAAGGACAGGGAGAGAGACAGGAAATAGTCAGTGGAGCAGTCACAACAGGCATGATGTTTATCATTTAAATTCACCATCTTACATGGGTACAGATTGTTATGCCCTAAAACAATTACCATAGTAACAACAAGAATCACTGATCACGGATCGCCATAACCAATAATAAAAATGTTGGAAATATGAGAATTACCAATATGCAACAAAGATGCAAAGTGAGACGATGCTATTGGAAAACCGGTGCTGACAGACTTGCTAAATGCGGGGTTGTGAAGGTTTCTTCAACATGTAAAAAATACACTATTTTAAAAGATAATAAAAACAGGCTTTGTCTGTATTATAGGATAAATTCAGCTTTATCTCTAGAAAAAGGAGTTTTAGTGTGAGGCAGAGATTCTGAAATACACCAAGCATGATATTTTAATACAGATTCTCTTGTCCAAGGTTACATGTGCTGCAGGTCGGGACAGGCTGCCCCCAAATGTGCCAAAGTGGCATATTGATTATTTTGAATCAAGATTAAAGGAGAGCCAGCTGGAACAAAAAGAACACTCTGGCCCTCCTTTGTCCCCATGAGAGCAGGAAACAAAGCTCCCATGGGAAGGTGCCCCACCTTTGGCCGTGGATGGAGGGCATCCTTATTGACAGAGAGAGGGGACTCAAGGTCCCGAAAGCTGTCTGAACAAACTGTGTTACCTCTTCATTTATCTGCTACCCCAAGGAAGACCTCTTAGTTTCATCAAATATTCACAACTACTTGATTCTTCGTCGAAAAAGGTACATTAACAACCTGATGCATTCACTTCTTAGCTCCCTTACCTATAGGGCCTCCACATTGATACAAATTCAATTCGTTTTTCTCCCTTTAATCCATCTATGTCAATCTGATTATTAGATTAGCCAAAAGACCTCAGAAGGGTATAGGAACACCCCTCCCTCAAAACGTAACCTAAGCTTCACAGTGGAACTGCTGTATCTACTAACACTTTACAATTTCAGTTCCTTTTCTTTATTGTCAAAACCTAGAAAATAACCTTGACAAACAAAATGTAACAGTCATGATTTTTATCATACAGGTGCATAGTATACATTTTTAAGTTTAATAATTTTTAAAGAACCGCAGATTTTTTCAACAAAAAGTTTTATTACACTATTATTTTAAAGGGAAAGATTATGCACAACTTTTCCCCTGAAAATCTTTTAAGCTGCAACTTCCCAAAGTGTAGCTAAATCAGTATTGTAATGTTATTTATTCTAATTCATAAAACTTAAAAGATGGGCCAACATATTGATTATTTTGACATCAGTGATGTAAAATAATTTATGCTTCTAGAAACATACAATTAAGGAGCTAAAAATAAATAACCTTTAATAAAGCATTTATTTTAAAGAAAGCCTAGAGTTTCAGAAAATATAGACTATTAGAGAGAATGTAATTCATCCAGCATTGGAAAATACGACCATGTGTAGTCAGAGTGTCCATGAGAAACCTAGAGAAGCTATTTATGTTGGGAACCATGGATTATAAACCAGTGCATTATGAATGAATTATTGTTCCTTAATCAGATTTCATCAAGTTGATCTCTCCATCAGTGGCTGATTTATGTATTTATGACTCACAGTACTGCATATTTGCATCATGAATAAACTATAACTTTTTTCTATAGACAACTTTCTATTGATATACCTCTTTTGGAGATTGTTCAAGTAGGATCAGTGGTTGTAGCTAGTAGTGAAATATCTAAAGAGAAGTTGGACAAGAAATAATAAAAATATTTTTTAAATGACTACTGATTGGGATCCTTTCATGGACTTGTTAACAGTAGTCTTTAAGGGAAATGGTTCGTTAAAACAATCAAGAAAACATAAATCAAGTAAGTATACAATTATGTTCAAAATAGCTTTTTCTAAGGCTTAGAAATTGCATCAAAGGAAAATAATGTTATTTTTGTTCATTAGGTGGCAAATTGTCTATCCAATCCATAATTCCAGGTCTAGAAGTAATGCAGTACCAAAAATCCATGCATTTCTATATGTAGAGCTACTGTGTATGAACTGGTGCAGACTCTGTAAAACAGTGCTCAATATGTGTATACTCCTGTGAAAAGTTCATACTACATAGGAAGCAGCTAGTACAGTAACCCCAGGAAAAGGTTTAGCCAAAAACTCATTTAATAGAAAACATAAAAAACTGAAAATAAATAATCTGAGCATTCAATAGAATAAGATATAAAAGAATACAAGACATGTAAGGAAGAGAAACGACTGAGGGAAAAAGTAATTAAATGAAATAGAACCTGAAAACAAAACAAAAAAATACACAATTGATATGGTCAATAAAAATAATTTCCTGTATTTTGAAGTAGAACCCAAAATATATCTAACAAAACTGAACAAAAATAACATAATAGCTCATATAATATAAAAGTGTAAAATAGATATGTCTCTATATAAACTTTTTATTTTAAAATATGTAAGTTATCATTAAAATATTCACTATGTTTGAAAACATGAGTGAAACAATGTTTCTAGAAATTTCTTAATATTTAGAAATACACGAATTACCAAAATTGACCAAAGAATAAAAATAGGTGTCTCATCCAGAATCATTTTGCAAAAATTATTTTTCTGTAATTTCAACAGATAATCCTTATACACATTGTTCCATAATATAGAAAAAATCCAATATTATCAAAATGTATGAAACTACTATAACTTGATCTTAGGATGATATAAGGCATCTCATGTAAAGAAAATTATAAGCTTGTCAAACTTATAAATAAAGATGAATTAAAAAGGTCAAGAACCTTGCAGGGGTTGGTACTGATAACACACTGTGAACTGTGCAGCATGATTGACCTAACCTTCGACTGCAGTCATATATTTAAAATATTTATATATCATAGACAAGAAAGTTTTTTTCAATAATGCTCCAAATTTAGAAAATCTACCAATGTTATTTCATCACATAAATGATATGATCAAAGTAAACAGATGAAGAAAATATAATTGATAAACCTTAATGCCTATTCATTGGAGAAGGCAATGGCACCCCACTCCAGTACTCTTGCCTGGAAAATCCCATGGACAGAGAAGCCTGGTAGGCTGCAGGCCATGGGGTCTCGAACAGTTGGACACGACTGAGTGACTTCACTTTCACTTTTCACTTTAATGCACTGGAGAAGGAAATGGTAACCCACGCCAGTGTTCTTGCCTGGAGAATCTCAGGGACAGCAGAGCCTGATGGGCTGCCGTCTATGGGGTCTCACAGAGTCAGACACGACTGAAGAGACTTAGCAGCAGCAGCAGCAGCAGCAATGCCTATTCATGACTAAAAGCACCATAAAAAAAACTAGGAGTAGAAAGTTACTTCCTTAGTCTATGAAAGATAGTTCTCCCTCTTCCTCAAGAAGACAAATCTAAAGTAAAGATCATCTCTGACTGGTATAACTTTACTAGTATTCAGTAAGAATAAATGCATGAGTGCCTGGTATCACTTCTGCTGTTCAACACTGTCCTAGAGCTCCTTCTCAGAAAGACAAAACTATGGCGAAAGTAAAGAAAAGGTATGAGAATCACAGAGCAGAGTCAAAACTGACATGTTCTACAGAAAACATATATTAAGCCTTTGACTGTGTGGATCACAATAAACTGTAGAAAATTCTGAAAGAGATGGGAATACCAGATCACCTGACCTGCCTCTTGAGAAACCTGTATGCAGGTTAGGAAGCAACAGTTAGAACTGGACATGGAACAACAGACTGGTTCCAAATAGGAAAAGGAGTATGTCAAGGCTGTATATTGTCACCCTGCTTATTTAACTTATACGCAGAGTACATCATGAGAAACGCTGGGCTGAAAGAAGCACTAGCTGGAATCAAGATTGCCAGGAAAAATATCAATAACCTCAGATATGCAGATGATACCACCCTTATGGCAGAAAGTGAAGAGGAACTCAAAAGCCTCTTGATGAAAGTGAAAGAGGAGAGTTAAAAAGTTGGCTTAAAGCGCAACATTCAGAAAATGAAGATCATGGCATCTGGTCCCATCACTTCATGGCAAATAGATGGGAAACAGTGGAAATAGTGTCAGACTTTATTTTTTGGGCTCCAAAATCACTGCAGATGGTGATTACAACCATGAAATTTAAAAGACGCTTACTCCTTGGAAGAAAATTTATGACCAACCTAGATAGCATATTCAAAAGCAGAGACATTACTTTCCCTACAAAGGTCCGTCTAGTCAAGACTATGGTTTTTCCAGTGGTCATGTAAGGATGTGAGAGTTGGACTGTGAAGAAAGCTGAGCGCCTAAGAATTGATGCTTTTGAACTGTAGTGTTGGAGAAGACTCTTGAGAGTCCCTTGGACTCCAAGGAGATCCAACCAGTCCATCCTAAAGGAGATCAGCCCTGGGTGTTCTTTGGAAGGAATGATGCTAAAGCTGAAACTCCAATACTTTGGCCACCTCATGGGAAGAGTTGACTCATTGGAAAAGATTCTGATGCTGGGAGGGATTGGGGGCAGGAAGACAAGGGGACGACAGAGGATGAGATGGCTGGATGGCATCACTGACTCAATGGATGTGAGTTTGAGTGAACTCCGGGAGTTGGTGATGGACAGGGAGGCCTGGCATGCTGCGATTCATGGGGTCACAAAGAGTCAGACACGGCTGAGCAACTGAACTGAACTAAACTGATGATCATTATATGAGCCCAGAGAATCTAAAAACTCTTAGAATGAATAAGAAAGTTCAAAAGTTGCTGGATATCAGGTCAGCATGTGAAATTTAGTAGTGTTCCATTAAACCAGCATTCATCAAATAGAAATTTTAGTAGAGAAATGTTGAGGAGTAAAATTTTGTAAAATAAAATGGGATAAAGTTTACCAAACTGTGATACATTTTGGAAAGGAAAATTTAAGAAAATAAAGGGAGACATGATTAAATTAGGCATTGCAATATGTTGACATATTTAAAAATGAATTAATCAATGAACTCTATTCTAATCAAAATCCCATCAGGATTTATTTAGAGAACTTTTTTTTTTTTTTCTGATACAGGAAAACATTATTAAAGCAAAGAATGGAATAGAATTTTATTTATTGTTTTGGCCATGCTGTGCAGCATATGGCATCTTACTTCCCCAACCAGGGATATAACCCGTGCTTTCTGAATTGAAAGCACAGAGTCTTAACCACTGGACAACCAGGGAAGTCTCGGAACATAATTTTAAAGGAAGTTTTTAAGCGGACTCCATCTCTAGCACCTTGCTTCTTACATCTTCCTTGAGGAAGCATGCACGATTACTTCGACCTTTTCCAGTGCTGCTGCTTTGCCTGCTCTTAGTAAAATCATCTTCCTTTCTGATTCTTGTTTTTCAGGAGTCATATATATTTCTTTACTCTTCTTTCATTTTGAATAATGGTCTTAATCTGTTTGGCATCCTACAATGTTACAGCTCAGTTATCATATTTTGTATTTCTTTTTTTCTAACTGAATCTTGATTTTGTCTAAAACGCTGACGTGTTTTAACTTTTACTTGCTCTAGAACTTTATTCAATAAAACTGAAAGATATTTTGCAGGCAAGCCTTTGCAAGAACATTAAATATTGATTATAAGAATTGTATGGGAGAACAATTGTACACATAAATTTTATAAAGCCCAATTTCTGCTCATACCTAAAAATATTATTTTAAAAAAGGAAGAGAGACAACTAAGGAAAAATAACTTTTTTTTTCCAAAACAAGTAAATAGCATGAAATGATCCTTAGTAATCAATCCTCAGGTGCATTTCTATTAAAACCAAAAATATGACATAAATACTTGCTATCACTGCTAATAAAATCTCATTAACATTTAAAATGTGCATCCCCAACATCCAGTAATTCTTGCAGAAGGAAGAAATCCTTAACAGGTGGGTACATGAAAATGTTTCTTCGTAATAAGGAACATAAAAAAGCAATATAAAAGTCTACCAATATGACACAAAAGAGTAAAATAAGTAGTTCATTTCTATGAATCATTAAAATACAACAGTTAAATGCAGATTTCTCTCTTAAACATGTGTTTGTGTGTGTGTATCAAAAAGTTCATCTCAGTGTCATAATATTAATAAAGTAAAACAACCTAAATAGCTACATATAGGAGTGTTTTATAGAACATAAAAAGTTAGGCTAAAGTTTAAATTATGACAGAATTTAGTGAGTTACCTGAAATCTAAGATCTGTGTCCCTCTCCTGGAAAACACAGAGACTGTAATGTGAGAGTCACAGAGGATTAAATGTGATATTACAAGTAAACCACTTATTAGAGTTTCTGACACTCTGATAAGGTTTCAGAAAAGGACAGGTGCTATCATTATTGTTAATATAATTCTTATTTTATTATTTATATCTGTAAGTCAAATTATTTGATTTTATTTGGATTCCAAGTATCAGTGATCATATGATAATATCATTTAACTTCATTTATAATATTGCATTTTAAATATATGCAAATATGTTTATAATTTATTTAATTGCTTTCTTGTTTAGGTGAAAGGTTAAAATACATTCTTACCTTTTTTTTACTTCTGTTTATTTTTCAAATAGTTATTTACCAGTCCTACTTATTAAACAATTCATTGATTCATCAATTTTGGGGCCACGTCTATTGTTATATGTGTACTCATACTTGGGCTTATGATGCAGTGGATTTATTTTGACGGAAGCTTAGGCTTCATCTGTATAATACCAATTTAATCATTGTGCCATAGTAGGTTTTAGCACTGAGATCAAGTTGCTTATTATTACTTTTTTTTTAAAACAAAACATAGATGTATTTCTCACTTGTTTGTTCTTCCATATAAACTTCAAGGTTACTTTTACAAGTTCTTAAAAAATAAATCTAAAAAAAAAAACAGAGAAAAGGAAGAATGGCAAAAAAGTAGAGAGAAGGTTATTAAAAAGAAAAAGGAGAGGAGAATGGGAAAGAGGGCAAAGATAAAAATGCTGCAATAATATGTAGGGTTCGGCTTCCCAGGAGGCGCAGCGATAAAAATACAACCATCAGTGCAGGAGACTCGGGACACACAGATTTCCTGGGTCAGGAAGATCCCCTGGAGAAGGAAATGGCAACCCCCTCCAGAATCCTTGCCTGGAAAAGTCCGTAGATAGAGAATCCTGGTGGGATGCAGCCTATGGAGTCACAAAGAGTCAGACACAACGGAGCGACTAAGCACACACACAAAAACAGGGGGTAGTTTGGAGAGCAGTGATAGTCGTACAACACTCAGTTTAACCAGCAAGGGACGTGGTAAATCTCTCTATGATATTTAAATAGATTTGCATAGTTTAGCTTAAAGTGGATTTTAAATGTGGTGCTATGGCTTAAATCACTGGATGAATGATGAGAATAAAAATCTGTCCTTTAAATACCACTTGATATATTGCACATCACTCACATGTGGAATCTAAAATATGACACAAATGAACTCATCTTTGAAAGGGAAATAGGCTCACAGGCACAGAAAACAGACGTGTGGTTGCCACGGGGAGAGGAGTGGGTGAGCTGGATTGGGAGTCTGTGATTAGTGGATGCACACTAGTATATACAGAATGGATAAACAACAAGGCTTTACTCTATAGCACAGGGAACTATCTGCAACATCCCGTGAAAAACCAAAATGAAAAAGAACGTGAAAAGGAGTGTATATGTACATATACCTGAATCAAATACTCTGCTGCATAGTAGAAATTATACAAAACTGCAAATCACCTCTACTTCAGAAAAACAAAGAAATAAATAGGTCATTTTTATACAAAAGTATTAGGCAATAAAATGTTCATATACAGTACTTCTCAGGTAACCACAAACTTTACTTACATATTATCTGCTGCTGCTGCTGCTAAGTCGCTTCAGTCGTGTCCAACTCTGTGCGACCCCATAGATGGCAGCCCACCAGGCTTCCTCATCCCTGGGATTCTCCAGGCAAGAACACTGGAGTGGGTTGACATTTCCTTCTCCAGTGCATGAAAGTGAAAAGTGAAAAGGAAGTGGCTCAGTCATGTCCGACTCTTAGTGACCCCATAGACGGCAGCCCATCAGGTTCTCCTGTCCTTGGGATTCTCCAGGCAAGAACACTGTAGTGGGTTGCCATATCCTTCTCCAATGCATGAAAGTGAAAAGTGGAAGTGAAGTTACTCAGTCGTCCCCAACTCTTAGCGACCCCATGGACTGCAGCCCACCAGGCTCCTCCATCCATGGGATTTTCTAGGCAAAAGTACTGGAGTGGGGTGCCATTGCCTTCTCCGTACATATTATCTAGCTGGTCTCATAAAAACATTTCCCATCTTTCCATTACTATTTTGGAAGACAGGCAAGTA
Organism: Bos javanicus; assembly: GCF_032452875.1. NCBI lineage: Eukaryota > Metazoa > Chordata > Mammalia > Artiodactyla > Bovidae > Bos > Bos javanicus. The sequence continues at coordinate 7,601,828 of NC_083876.1, read as the reverse complement.
TGATGATAAGGAGAAAAATCTGACAGTAAAATAGATTAGCAGTTTCATATTTAAAAAACTTAAGACTTAATCTGAGGAAAGACAAGTTGGATCACCCACCAGAAAACAGAACCTAAAAGAAGATTAAGGAGAAAATAAACAGGCTACTTAACACCAACTGCAGTCTATACAATAAAACAGACCATACATTGACATGAATCAGCCATGGGTGTACATGTGTCCCCCATCCTGAACTCTCCCACCTCCCACCCCATCCCATCCCTCAGGGTTGTCCCAGTGCACCAGCTTTGAGTGCCCTGTATGGTAAAAACCAGTATAATAGTGTAATTAGCCTCCAATTAAAATTAATTAATTAATACAAAAATTAAAACAGAAAATGTATGGCTGAACCATACACAATGTGATCACAGAAGCATAGTAACGCTGTGGACGCCTTGAAAAAAACCTACTCAATATTCTCTAATAATCTATATGGGAAAAGAATCTGAAAAAGAATGGATATATTTATATGCATAACTGAATCCCTTTGCTGAACCCTGAAGCTAATGGCAACATTGTAAACCCATTATGCTATTGTTGTTGTGCTTCTCTGGTAGTTCAGTTGGTAAAGAAACCGCCTGCAATGCAGGAGACCCGGGTTCAATTCCTGGGTCGGGAAGATCTGCTGGAGAAGGGATAGGCTGCCCACTCCAATATTCTTGGGCTTCCCTGGTGGCTCAGCTGGTAAGGAAACCACTGATAGTGTGGGAGACCTGGGGTCAATCCTGGGTTGGGAAGATCCCCTGGAGAAGGGAACTTGCTACCCACTCCAGTATTCTGGCCTGGAGAATCCCATGGACAGAGGAGCCTGGCGGGCTACAGTCCATGGGGGTCACTAAGAGTCAGACACAACTAAGTGACTTTCACTTTCTCAGTTGTTACTTAGTCGCTAAGTTGTGTCCAACTCTTTGACGACCCCCTGGACTCTAGCCTGCCAGGTACTCTTCTGTCCATACTTCAATATAAAATAAAAACTAAAATTAAAAAAAAAGAAAAGAAAACCAAGCAACGCCCCTGCAGGTACTCAGAGGGGCTGCCAGGGATACTGAAGGACTGCCCAGACCACAGGAGATGTGGAGAAGATACATCAGTGGATGCAGAGTCCAATTCAGGCCCAAGGGAGCCAGCACCAGAGACTGTGGGCAGACAGAGCCTGCCCCCAGGAGGTGCCAACTAAGTCCTGGTTGAGTCAAAAGATGGAACCGAATAGGGAAGTTTAGGGTGTCTGTGTAAAGTCACAAATCCAACTGGGAGGAGGGGAGCCCTGCCCTGAAGGGCATGGAGCTGAGCTGGCTGCAGGAACCTCCCCAGAACTTGCTGCTCTGAGCAACAACCTCAGGACCACCGGGCAGGAGCCAGAACGCTGGGGGAGGTTGCTGGAAAGGAAACCTGGTGAACTGACTTCTTTTTTCCCAACATGGAAATAGCCCAAGCTATTTAGCTAGAAGTCAAGGTGAAAAAAAAAAGCTGATATATTTTAAAAATTATGTTTGGCAAAAAGAAAAATGAGAGCATTTGAATAGTTTCCCTTGCTTCCCCTCTATATTATACATCTAACTGCAACTGGCAAATGTATTCAGGGAACTGAATATGCTGCTCTTACGGCGTCAGCGCACGGGCTCCAATCGGACACCAAATCCTGTTAGATTTCATACCCAGTTAGGTCTTACGAGGGGAATATCACAGCAAATGGCACCGTCTTCTCTCGCTGGAATGCAATCAATAAAAAAGTCAAGCCCACCTGCACTGCAGCTGCTACTTCACAGACTCTTTGCCAGAAGCCACTATTTAATAGAGCTGTGGGTATGTTATGTTTGTGGTTTTCCTTCTGACAAAAAGTAAGATGAGTTGGACTGAAGGTTTGCCTTGACTTGCTTTTATAGTTTCTATTGTTTTTTTTTTTTAGGAAACAATACTTGGTAGTGTCATTTTATTTAGTTCTCTTGAAAGCAATCCTTTGATATTTTATGAATTACTTATCTCATTCTAATAAGGCTGAACATGTAAAATTAACCTCCTATACATTCCTAATTAGTTTTTAATGAATTTTAGTTTCTCTGTTAGGAAAAGATCTATCCAACTAACTACTAGGAATTTAATCTCCATTACTGAAGCATATGACAACCATCCCAAGGGGAAAAATGTCCTTGAGGTGTGTGTGTGTGTGTGTGTGAGAGTGAGAGAGAGAGTCAGAAAGAGAGTCATTCTCAGAAATAACTAAAATACCTAATTTTTTCCCTTCAACTTTGATGGCATATGGAGCCAGGATCATTTACAACTAATGAATGACTTCATTATGAAACACTGAGAAAAACAAAAATTATGATATTCAGGTATACTGAATTGCTTGCTTCTGCTTACGCCCTATGCTTTTAATCAAGATTTAATAAAAAAAAATGGAACTAACTAGCTAATTACATAATTAAATTGAATTTTCCAACTTAAAAAGACATTGACTAGAAGGAAACCAATGGTACACATAGTGTAGTAAAGGAATAATTTTTTTAAAAATTAAGACATTACTTTAGTTAATGAACAAGCATTCATGGGATTTTCTTAGGCTAAATTTTATAATGTATGGTAATATAATGAAATAATTTGTGCTATTAACATTCATTTTCTTCAACTATAACCCTTGTCTTTTACCTCTCAATTGACCTCATTTCTTTGACTTTTCTGGAAAGAAAAGTTTTTACATATGGAGAAAATTTTTGTTAATACAATAATCTATGTTTGAACTGTATTTGAGTTTAAGAAATACTGGATATGCATTTTGGAAATATCTTGTACACAAAAGAATCAATTTGATTTAAAGACTTTATAAGGACCACTTACATAACATTAGGCCACGTCAAAAGTGAAATGTAAAAGTAATCTGGAATAAGGAAAGCAGTGGCCAAATGTTTCACACATTACACTAAAAGTAAAAAGAGGCCAGACTGCAACTAATACAGACAATGGAGAAAAAGGATTTGCCAAGAACGCTAGTTAATGAGGAGCACATGTTTTTTTAGGCAAAAATAGGTGAATTATCTTTTAAGAACTGAATAGAATATCTTAAAAAAGTTCAGAGTAATAATATAAATCTTTTCTACTCATAAATAAATAGAAAATTAAATATTTTGGAATATATTGATTACATTTTCATTTTGTCTCAGATATATGGAAAATAAATGCTTTTATTGAATAGATATGTACTCTATATAATTCTAAATAATAATAGGGCACAAGCCATCAAAAAAACACATATTTAAATTACCCAGATTGTGTGTAATTTAGTTATTTTCTCAGCTGGTAAGGAAAACGTCAAGGTAGGCTGACACTTTATCATGGGAAGCCTCTCTCAACTGAATAATCTTTCTGGCTTTGTAAGCCATAACAGCTCACAGCATAGGATTTCATATTCTGGGTACCTAGTATATTTAAATAACTTTGAAATTATGCATGTTTGCAGGTATGTATATATAAAACTGTCAGTCTCAGAAATCACTCATTTGAGATAAAAAAACTGGTTGAAACTCAAAATGAATGAATCAATGTAGTTACCCTAAGCAGCTTTTAGGATTAGTAGAGGGGTGTTCCGGAGAAGGCAATGGCAACCCACCCCAGTACTCTTGCCTGGAAAATCCCATGGGCGGAGGAGCCTGGTAGGCTGCAGTCCATGGACTCGCGAAGAGTCGGACACGACTGAACGACTTCACTTTCACTTTTCACTTTCATGCACTGGAGAAGGAAATGGCAACCCACTCCAGTGTTCTTGCCTGGAGAATCCCAGGGACAGGGGAGTCTGGTGGGCTGCCGTCTATGGGGTTTCACAGAGTCGGCCACAACTGGAGCGACACAGCAGCAGCAGCAGAGGGGTGTTCAAACAGACAAATAAGTGACTCATAATCCCACAAGCAAACTAACATATATGTCATAAAGCTCAAAACAGTTCTGAATACACACAATGGAAGGAACACTTAATCATTCATTCACTATGAGGAAATAAGTTACAACTGAAAGTTTTTTAACAATAAAAGTGACACAATGAAATTAGTTCTCAGTACTGATTTTGTTACAGTTGTGTTCCTGTAAGTGGACACCTGTCAGCAAACAAGGGATAACGAGTGAAAGAGAGAAAACTGGTGCTCCAATAACTAAGGTGCTGAAAATGCCAGTGGTGATGATAGTGGTTTGACAGGGATGCTGGGATGCTGCTGCTGCTGGCGATGCCTGGACTGACTAGTTACTGAGTGCTTCATGTGTATCAAGAACTTGCTAAGAGTTAATATCCATTACCTCTAATCTTGATAGCAATTTTGCAAGGACAATTTTTCTCTGCTACGTGAACAAATGAGCCTTAGAATAATTAAATAGCTCTCCTTGGGTCACATTCATGTATAATCAGAGGCCAGAATGGAAGGGTGAGTCTGCAAAGCTCCACAGCCCACATATGTAATCTTTCACCAGGATATTTTCTGTTAGTGCTAGGAGAGGGACACATTACCAGGAACACATAATAAGGAGTTTCTCATCAAAGCTGCAAGTGAAATCAAGCAGCCAGTAGCATAAATATTGTAAACGAATAACAAAATCAGTAACTTTAGAGGTCAGTGGTAATACCAGAGAGCATAGCCATGAGTGGTAACCATGGCAACCAGACTGTACGTGACTAAAATGGTGGTAAGATTCCAAGTAGTTCCAAGAGATAAGGAGACGTGGTATTATTTTGAGGGACTTGAAAGCAAGACTAAAAGAAAGTTCTTTCTTTTTTTTTTTTTTTTTTGGTTTTGCTTATTATAATAGGAAATTCTCAAGCATCTTTAGAGTTCGCAGAAAAAGAGCTGTAAAAAGCGAGGCTGAAACTTGAGGAGCATATAGGGAAATGAAGGGGCACAGAATTAGAGAAATGAAACTGCATGTGAATAAAAGCACTGGTAGATAAGCTGGTGAAACCCAAGGATTTAGAAACTCTAGGTATTTTATTTTCAAATCAGTGGTCAGGTAGATAAAGAATCTTAGATTAAGAATCAGTCAGATCAATAGATGGAGATCAGGAAATATCAAGATTCAGACACTAACTTTAGAGGTTCCACTTAGCAAATAGAGAGTGCCCAAGAATGATTTTTTTTTTTTTAAAGTACAGACAAACAGAGAGTCCATACAAAGATGAAGAGGGTGAACAAAACACAATGATGGGGGAATCGGGTGATGCTCACACATCTGGGCAGGTCAGGGTCCTGGTTGAGATTCTGCTCTGGAAGAGGTTGTGCTCCTTCTGATACAGAACAGAAAGGCAGGGAAGGATGACTACACACAGATCTCTGACCAAATTGGAGGGGCGCTGACGGCATTCTCAACACTTTGTTGTTTCTAAAAGCACAGGGTAGCAGGGATCCGGGAGTGTGCAGAAGGCGTGAAGACGGGAGAAGAGCCAGGAGGTGTGTCCCAGCCATCCTGGGGACAGAATGACAGCCCCAGGAGTGAGAAATGGAGCTCAAAACGGAAAGCACATGTTCTGTAATTAAATGTCCATTATCACACTGCAAGGAACACTGTACCCAAACAATCATAATCACTCCTGAAAGTAAAAGTGTCCTCTGCGCAGAAGCAGTGTGTGTGCAACTATTAGAAGACTGGGGTTTGGGAATAAACAGTCAGTGTTCCTTGTAGCAACTTCTTCCACCATTAGATACAAACGTGTGAGAAACAAGACTGTCCTGAGCTCCCATCTGGTTTCTGGGCAGCGTGGGTAGCCCATGCAGACCTGGAGAGGTTTGTCTGGTACTGAATATGGCCTGCCGGAAAGCAAGCACCTTCACGATATCCTAACAAACAGATTTCCTTTTTTTTAAAGACTTTAAATTATTTTTATTGAAATATAGTTGATTCACAATGTTGTGTTAGTTTCAGGTGTATAGCAAAATAAATTTCAGTTTATGTGTTTTATAAATATATATATGTGTATATGTGTGTGTATATATATATATATGTGTGTGTGTGTGTGTGTGTGTGTGTATATAGGCTTCCTTGTGGCTCAGCTAGTAATGAATCTGCCTGCAATGCAGGAGACCTGGGTTTGATCCCTGGTTTGGGAAGATCCCCTGGAGAAAGGAAAGGCTACCCACTCCAGTATTCTGGCCTGGAGAATTCCACGGACTGTACAGTCCATGGGGTCACAACGAGTCGGACACGACTGAGCAACTTTCACTTCACTTTATATATGTGTGTGTGTGTATGTGTGTTTTAGTCTCTCAGTTGTGTCCAACTCTTTGCAACCTCAAAGACTGTAGCCCACAAGGTTCCTCTGTCTATAGGGTTCTCCAGGCAAGAATACTGGAGTGGGTTGCCATTTCCTTCTCCAAGGGATCTTTCCAACCCAAGTATTGAATCTGGGTCTTCTGCACTGCAGGCATATTTTTTCCCATCTGAGCCAGATTTTATACATATATATATATATATATATATATATATATGTATAAAATAATGAATCCATAGACTGAACTATATATATATATATATATATACACACATATTATTTTGTAGATTATTTTCCGTGATAGGTTATTACAAGATATTGAGTGGCATTCCCATGCTATATAGCAGATCCTTGTTGATTATCTATTTTATATATAGCAGTGTGTATATATTAATCCCAAACCCCTAATTAATCCCTCCCACCTTTTCCTTTTAGGAACCATAAGTTTGCTTTCCATGTCTCTGAGTCTATTTCTGTTTTGTAAATATGCAACCCACCATCACTCCAGCAAACAGATTTCCTAAACAATGAGCCTGAGCACTGAGTTCCCATTTTGTGTCCATACCTGAGCATTCGCCTGCTTCCACAAGCCCAGCTTTTGGTGCTGCCTCTGTGGCCACTGTTCCCCCTGGACTGCAAGTGCTCTGTATGCGCTTGAAATATTATCCTATTAAATTGTTTTAGTTCTTAACTCTCATACCCATGGGGTAGATAGGAAGGAAGCAGAGTTATTTAATTATAAAGTAACTCTCCCCTTAACCAAATGCTTTAAATTATACCAGGGCAATTTTTTCATTGGTGGCATTTAAATGAAAGTTATATACAGCTGTCTCCTCAGCAGGAATACTCTGTCCCCTACCCTTAATTTGACCTGAAGAGATTTTCCAGAGCTGAGTTAGCCAGCATGCCCATCAACCAGAACTCTAGACTTGGAAGACACATCTATCAGTGTTTTCTAAAATCTCTTTCTAACAGGGCCTGGGAAAAGGTAGAGGGGTTTTTACCCTACCTGAGAATTACCTTCCTTGAATGTGCTCATATACGAAAAGCATTTTATTTTAGTGGAAATTTAAATAAAGGGACGATGTCTACAGCAGAAGGTTGACACAAACAACAAAACACCATTTATCAGAAAACAGGACGTCTTTAGAGGCAATGTTCCAAAGCAAATGCCCTCAGTTAATTCTTCAGAAAAAACACTTCCCCTGTGGCTGCAACCTTCCCACTTCCAGACAAGCAAAGCGCTCAGCCCCTGCTCTCCTCTCTTCTATCATAAAGATTTTGAATCTCCTCTTATTCTTGTGGTTTCTGCCTCCTTCCTTCAATTCCCGCGCGCTCAGCTTTATCTGGGCTGCTCTGTGTTCCCTTCAGACTCCAGCCATCTTTTTTCATCTTCAAATGGCCACCTCCCACGGGGCTCCCTGCTGACGTTTCCTTCTCCTTTCAGGTGTGTGCATCCTGGGCAGGCAAGGGCAGGGGACCCCACCATTTAATTCTCCAAGAGAGACCGAGATGGACCATCACATCTATCATGAGCTCATTCCTAGAATCCCCCCATTTCAGTCAGTGACCCTATGGTTTCTCACACCCTTCTCTCCAAGGTCAAAAAATACAGACATCCTTCCTGTTTGCTGGGGCCCAAGTTGCCACACACTGGCCAAACCCCCTCCCCAGGGCGCATTTCAGGGAAACTCATCAAAGGCAGGACATTCGCTGTCTTATTTGTCTTGCTCCTTCCTTCACAGTTTTTTTTTTTTTTTTCCATAATGTGCATCTATTTATTATTTTTAAATTCATTTTATTTTATTGAAGTACAGTTGATTTACAGTGTCCTGCTAGTTTCAGTGCACAGCAACATGATTCGGTTATGCACAGGCGTGCTCAGTCTCTCAGTCTCTCTTTGCGACCCCATGGACTGTAGCCTGGCTGGCTCCTCTACACACGGGATTTTCCAGGCAAGAATACTGGACTGGGTTGCCATTTCCTCCTCCAGGGGATCTTCCAGACCCGGGGTATTCAGTTATATATATCTATGTATCTATTCTTTTTCAGATTCTTTTCCATTATAGGTTATTACAAGATATTGAATATGGTTCCCTGTTCTAATCAGTAGGACCTCATTATTTATCTATTTTATATATAACAGTGTGTATATGTTAATCCCAAACTCCTAATTTACCCCTCACTTCCCCTTTGTAACCGTTAGTGTGTTTGTACATAGTTCAGTTCAGTCGCTCAGTCGTGTCCGACTCTTTGCGACCCCGTGAATTGCAGCATGCCAGGCCTCCCTGTCCATCACCAACTCCCAGAGTTCACTCAGACTCATGTCCATCGAGTTGGTGATGCCATCCAGCCATCTCATCCTCTGTCGTCCCCTTCTCCTCCTGCCCCCAATCTCTCCCAGCATCAGAGTCTTTTCCAATGAGTCAACTCTTCGCATGAGGTGGCCAAAGTAGTGGAGTTTCAACTTCAGCATCAGCCCTTCCAATGAACACCCAGGACTGATCTCCTTCAGAATGGACTGGTTGGATCTCCTTGCAGTCCAAGGGATTCTCAAGAGTCTTCTCCAACACCACAGTTCAAAAGCATCAATTCTTCAGCACTCAGCTTTCTTCACAGTCCAGCTCTCACATCCATACATGACCACTGGAAAAACCACAGCCATGACTAGACAGACCTTTGTTGGCAACGTAGTATCTCTGCTTTTCAATATGCTATCTAGGTTGGTCATAACTTTCCTTCCAAGGAGTAAGCGTCTTTTAATTTCATGGCTGCAGTCACCATCTGCAGTGATTTTGTACATCTTTACACATAATCATATCAGCGAACAACTCGAGGAAATCTCCCCCTCCATCCTCACAATGTGCTTGAACCTGCTGTCCACTCACTTGTCCACTTAAGGACACTCAGCCCTCAGATCCATTCTCATTAGTGCCCACAAGCCAGCTCTGCACCTTGTACCAGATGCAAAGGAGCGTGTAGGTCTGTTCCACAAGCATGTGCAGTCACACGGCACACATGAACTCCTGAGTGCATGCACATCCTGTCTTCTGAGGACTGCACCTTTGATGCTGTCACACCGACTTGTCTCGTGTCCTGTGACACCTTCAAAGCCTCATCTGTGCAGCTGGAGGTTCTCGTTAGTGATGTCAGCCTGAGAGGTCAGCCCTCATTTCTCATCCAGGCCCCCAGCCCTTCCATCAAGAAAACAGATCAGTGCTCTGCACCCACAGTGAACACCCATACGTGTTACATGTCTACAGTCATGAAACTTCCCAAGTGCTGGTTTGTGTAACTGCCCTCCTCCTATTCCCAGCACATAACATTCCACACGGAAACTCCCTCCTAGATGAGGGTGTCCTCTAGATTTCCTTATGAGCTATTGGAGCTCAGGACCCATATTTTCTATTTCATACACTTCTTACTCCTCAGGTCCCCTGTGCAGACTGTGTAATAAGGAAGAACAAATCTGACTCCATGTTGGGTCTGTTTCTTTTATTTTAACCTTTGTGTTCTGTTGTTTTCACTATAAGTTAATCACTAAAGGCAGGTTGTCTATAGCTTAAAGCATACATAATGGGCTACCTCCAGGAACCCTGCCTCCTATGCAATGAGCATTAACCTAAATATCTTTGTTTAGCTCACAGCAAACATTCTGACCAGGCCCACCTGTGAATGGCTGCAGAAAAGAAATTAACACTTCCCCTCTGGAGTCAGCAGGAATCAGGAAACATTCGCCACCACTTACCACCTTGTTTTTGCTTTGCCTCCTCACCCCCCACCTCTCTGTTCTATTAGAAACAAAACAAAACAAAAGCAACAACTAGCATCCACAGCCAGGGAAGACGGTTCTTTGGGACATTAGTCCACTGTCTCCTCAGTCTGCTGACTTTCTGAATAAAGTCACTATTTCTTGGCCCAATAACTCCTCTCTCGATTTATTGGCCTGTTGTGTGGCAAGCAGTAGGAGCTTGGACTTGGTAAAAATCCTGCATATTCATAAAAATTTGTGAGCCATCTGAATAGTACTATGTTAAGTGCCAAGAAGAGAAGACAAAACACGGAGCATGGGTGGTGAGTGCACAAGCATGGATGCAGCTCTGGGGATGGTACAGCCCTGTGCAGAGCCTGCCGTGAGAAGGAGCAGCAGGTACAGCCCTGTGCAGAGCCTGCCGTGAGAAGGAGCAGCAGGTACAGCCCTGTGCAGAGCCTGCCGTGAGAAGGAGCAGCAGGTACAGCCCTGTGCAGAGCCTGCTGTGAGAAGGAGCAGCAGGGCAAGCCCTTTCTCCTACCTTCTCAGTTAGAGCTGGTCTCCGTCATCACCTTTAATTTAGATTCCCTGCCCCTTGACCCCCGACTTCTTGGTCCTTAAGATTCTTTTCCGCTATGCAGAGGGCTGGCAGGAAAGATGAAAAATGTCTGCATTTCCTAATCCAACACGGGGATAATAGTGTTTGTTCTGCCTTAGTCATGATTAACATGAAGATCAAATATGAATTGTACCTGAAAGCAGTTTGTAATGTTTTATCCCTGGTTTTAATCTCTGACTTTCAGAGAAAAGTAAAGCTTGCTTCCTAAGTCACGGACCCAAACCTCAATGTGACACTAAGCTTTCCCCCAGGGACTTGCTCTTTTATAGAATTTACGCCTCCTCTGGATTTATATTCACTTCATATTTTCATCCGTTACCTCAAATAATATACCTTCTCGGGATACCAAAGTCCTTCTATTTAAAGTGATTTAATTTCTAAATCTCATTTTTAAATGACCTTGTGCTTTTAAAACTTGCCTCTCTGAGTGTCTAACCAAAATTTCCAACTTGGTACTCTTCTAAGACCTCCAACCAAATTTGATATGTTGCCTTAGGGATACGCCAGCCCCTCCAATCAGCACCAGGAAGCTTTGCTTTTGTCCATGACATACTACCTTAAAAACACACCCAGTTAGGAAAAAACAACTTCACATTCACTCTCCTACTTTCAGTTGGTTACTGAGATTATTTTTTAGACTGATTTTTTTTCTTTATTTATATTTTAAATATACATATCTGCTTATTTAATCTTTTTTATTACTTGACCTACTGTTAATACAATCGATAACAAAAAGAAGAGAGTGTATTAGCACGCACAGTGTAATCAGATGAGTAGCCAGGAAACAATACAAAATGGTCCTTTGTCCACTGTAATTTCTAGAGAAGTAGATCTCATAAACTCACTTAGCAGGCCAGAAATAATGACTTCTAAAGCCTTAAATATCTACTGAGACAAACGATGCCAATTGTAATCTCTCATGCATACTCAAACTGCACTAAGATAAAGCTTTAAATGTGATCATTTTAAATTCATATCTAAATTTTCTTAGATTAAAACTACAAGGGAGTAAACGGCAAAGCCAAATAACTTAAGAGCAAAACTCGTTTAAACAGCACTGTATGTATCTAAATATCATGATCACGATAACATAATATGTCAAATTGTGGAAGTTGGTGGCATTGTAAACAATTTAGTTAAGTACAATTTTACCATATAAGCAAAGATCAAATCAAACTTTAAGTTAATAAGAATATAATTTTTATTTTTAATTTTTTAAATATAAAAAGTAATGAAAGTAAAACACAGATCACAAAATCCTCATTTAGTACAGATTATTTTGAAAAGTAAAAAATTTGTAATAAGGTAGCTTTCTACCCTACACCAAAAGGTAAATAAAATATTTTCCCCAGATTTATACTCCAAACTTGGGCTTCCTAGGTGGTGCTCAGTTCAGTTCAGTTACTCAGTTGTGTCCGACTCTTTGCAACCCCATGAATTGCAGCATGCCAGGCCTCCCTGTCCATCACCAACTCCTGGAGTTCACTCAGACTCACATCCATCAAGTCAGTGATGCCATCCAGCCATCTCATCCTCTGTCGTCCCCTTCTCCTGCCTCCAATCCCTCCCAGCATCAGAGTCTTTTCCAATGAGTCAACTCTTTGCATGAGGTGGCCAAAGTATTGGAGTTTCAGCTTCAGCATCATTCCTTCCAATGAACACCCATGACTGATCTCCTTTAGGATGGACTGGTTGGATCTCCTTGCAGTCCAAGGGACTCTCAAGAGTCTTCTCCTACTCCACAGTTTAAAAGCATCAATTTTTTGGCGCTCACCTTTCTTCACAGTCCAACTCTCACATCCATACATGACCACAGGAAAAACCATAGCCTTGACTAGACGGACCTTTGTTGGCAAAGTAATGTCTCTGCTTTTGAATATGCTATTATCTAGGTTTGTCATAACTTTCCTTCCAAGGAGTAAGTGTCTTTTAATTTCATGGCTTCAGTCACCATCTGCCGTGATTTTGGAGCCCAAAAAAATGAAGTCTGACACTGTTTGCACTGTTTCCCCATCTATTTCCCATGAAGTGATGGGACCAGATGCCATGATCTTCGTTTTCTGAATATTGAGCTTTAAGCCAACTTTTCAACTCTCCTCTTTCACTTTCATCAAGAGGCTCTTTAGTTTCTATTCACTTTCTGCCATAAGGGTGGTGTTATCTGCATATCTGAGGTTATTAATATTTCTCCTGGCAATCTTGATTCCAGCTTGTGCTTCCTCCAGCCCAGCGTTTCTCATGATGTACTCTGCATATAAGTTAAATAAGCAGGGTGACCATACACAGCCTTGACGTACTCCTTTTCCTATTTGGAAACAGTCTGTTCCATGTCCAGTTCTAATTGTTGCTTCCTGACCTGCATACAGGTTTCTCAAGAGGCAGGTCAGGTGGTCTGGTATGCCCATCTCTTTCAGAATTTTCCACAGTTTATTGTGATCCACACAGTCAAAGGCTTTGGCATAGTCAATAAAGCAGAAATAGATGTTTTTCTGGAACTCTTGCTTTTTCCATGATCCAGCGGATGTTGGCAATTTGATCTCTGGTTCCTCTGCCTTTTCTAAAACCAGCTTGAACATCAGGAAGTTCACGGTTCACATATTGCTGAAGCCTGGCTTGGAGAATTTTGAGCACGACTTTACTAGCGTGTGAGATGAGTGCAATTGTGTGGTAGTTTGAGGTGGTGCTAGTAGTAAACTATTTGCTGCCAATATAGTCAGTGAAGTTTCTCAATCCTGTCCAACTCTTTGCAATCTGATGGACTGTAGCCTACCCAGCTCCACCATCCATGGAATTTTCCAGGCAAGAGTACTGGAGTAGGTTGTCATTTCCTTCTCCAGAGGATCTTCCCGATCTGGGGATCAAACCCAGGTCTCCCGCATTGCAGGCAGACACTTTGCTGTGTGAGCTATCAGGGAAGCTCAGTACAGGAGACTAAGAAATGCAGATTCAGTCCCTGGGAAATGGCAACCCACTCCAGTATTCTTGCCTGAGAAATCCCATGACAGAGGAGACTGGTGAGCTACAGTCCACAGGGTTGCAAAGAGTTGGACATGACTGAGTGTCTGAGCAAAAAACTCCAAACTTAGTATAACCTAAAAATTGTTCAAATCTATGAAAAAAATCTGTTCAAATCTGTGATTTAAGTTACCTGGGAAAGGGTAAGGAGAGGAGATTAATAATCAGAGTCAGTTGCATACAGATGGAAAAAAACACTTGCAGTCACTTCCAAATATAACCCTACACATTATACAACAGCATTAGTGTCAGTCGCTCAGTCATGTCCAAGTCTTTGAGACCCCGTGGACTGTATCCTCTCTCTTTGGAATTCTCCAGGCAAGAATACCAGAATGGGTTGCCATTTCCTTCTCCAGGGGATCTTCCTGACCCAAGGATCAAACCCAGGTCTCCTGCATTGTGGGCAGATGCTTTAATCTCTGAGCCACCTGGGCAGCCCCCCACAATGCAAATAAAAGTGCCTAAATTATGGAACTGTGACATTCGTCTAAAAATAACACTAATAAAAATAAACGGAAATCATTGGTGCATAAAGACTAATGTAATGTTGATAAGGCTGGGAAATACTGAAATACAGTTAAGACTCAAAACACAAGTTTACCCAATAAAAAGTTTTCCAGAGAAATAAAATGGTAGATAAGAAAGCAGAACTTTTCAGCAGGATGGCCTTTTAGACCAATTTGAAACACAGACATATTCTGAAAGTGAAAGTGAAAGTCGCTCAGTCACATCCAACTCTTTGGGACCCCATGGACAATACAGTCCATGGAACTCTCCAGGCCAGAATACTGGAGTGGATACTCCGGTATACTTCTCCAGGTGATCTTCCCAACCCAAGGATCGAACCCAGGTCTCCTGCATTGCAGGCAGATTCTTTACCAGCTGAGCCCCCAACCCACCATAAATCCTAGTTGATGTAAAAAGATAGGGGGAGGTTAAAGCAAAGTAAAAACTTCTCCCCCAATCTCCTGCCCCAGTGAATTTAGGGGACAAAGTCCCCAACACTGATCTCTGTCCACCTGTCGTATTTCCCTTTAGCAATCCCACCTCCCTTTCTCTGTTATCACATTTTGTCTGTTTCTCCCCAGCAAACCCTGGCTCCTGGAATCAGTGCTTAAAAAGCATATGAGATTATTATCCCAGAGTCAACTGAAGGATGTACACTAACCAAAAGCTCTAAGTTAACTACCAAGAGTGCAAACCTCAAATTCTTATTCTGAGTCCAGCATCTGATGATCGATATTTGGCACTAACTAGATAAATGCAGGTGTAATCAGAATTTATGAGCTGAGTCATATGTAGTTAAATCAGAACCCAATATTTGCAGCTTATGATCTGGTGTGAAAAGCAAAAGACAGGAATAGACAGCCACACCTTAAATGCTTTTAGAATTGGAGAGGAAACATTAAGAACAAGATAAAAACAAAACCAGGCAAATTAGTTTGACAAATAAAAATTCTTGTTAAAAAAAAAAGCAAACATGTCATATCCATCTGATAATTAGAAAAACTGCACATTTTTCTGCCCTTAAATTAAACACAGGCAGATGTCTTTCTACTATGCTAAAATTTTTCTACATGTGTTTTTCCTAATTCTCAGAGCTTAATGAGACATCATTTATTCTACAAAGAAGTACAAATATGGCCATATATACGGCCACAGTCTAAAATATGCTTAGGATAATATGAAACTTCAGTCACTTTAAAGATCCTGCACTATTACATCATGGGTCTATGGTAACCCATGTGGTGCAGGGTCTGATCTCACCAGAAAGCGTCACCGGCAGGGCCCAGGGTGCATACTAACACTGCACACAGAGATGCAGGAACAGCAAAGACTCTACAGAACTCATCCTATTTATTTTACTTTGTAGGCACACTCAGTTAATGTTCCCAAATAAAAACCGTGCTGTAAATCCAACTTTAATGGAAACCAAGAAGCTGCAATACCAGAGGCCACCTGTCCCTGCAAAGTGGGACAGAGCCCATCTGCATTAAGAATCTGGATGGGGAGAGGCAGGCAGGGAGGCACAGGAGGCAGACTTCAGACAGACAGGGACACAAAACTGCTGTGCTGCTGGCGGTTTCACTTGAGCACGTCTGAACTCAGGCTGAGAACACATTCCAACCTCTGCAGGTCCAGCCTGACACGCTTCAACAAGCCACGCGCATCCAGGGTGGCAGCAGGTGAACAACTCATCAGCAGAGCAATTTCGCCAAAACAATCTTCCCACTTCAACAAATTCTCCATTTTCTGACCGATGGCTCAGCATAGCAGCTGAACCCTCTAAAACAAAGAAGAACTTCTCTGGTTCTCCCTGCACCAGTCTTCTGGCTGTCTTCAGTCTGGACCAGTTCCATGGCATCAGCTACCCTGAGATGTTTCCACTTGTCCAGAAATGCTAAAATAGATCCCTTGCTAAAAGACTCCTCACACATCTTCAGCTTTCTTGGCACGCTTCCCGGTAGGATCCTTCTAGAGTTGTCTTGGGGCGATGCCCCACAACTTCACATCTGTCTGGGCCTTGAAGGTAGCTGCTCTAGGTGCTCCATGATCGAAGCAATTTCCCCAACACTCCTTCCTTCCCCGACACTGGTTGCCCATTCACTGTTGACACAGACTTCCATTTCTCCTTGATCAATCACAAAGAAGTTATTCCTTTCATGACCTTGCTGAATGACAATCTCTCCAGCAATAAAGGAAACTGGAAACATGGCATCAAAATGATTCCTTCTCTCACTATCATCAAGATGTGCAAACAGCACATTCTTTTCAACAGCTTTAGCTAAAGCAGTCATTGTCTTGTAACCTTCTGGTCCAACCTTCCTAACATAGGATGTGGCATCTTGCTTAGTGTAGACCTCAGCGTAGATGGCACCTTGTTGCCCCCAGCCCCTCACCGCTGGGTTGGTTGGAGGGAGAGAGACTTCATCCTTCCTTCAGTCTGCACAAGAGCTTGCTTTCTGCAGATTCTGGATCCGTTTTGCCTCCTTCTTCTCCAACCTCTCAAAGTATTCCCTGAGGAATGTCATGGCCTCTCGGGCCGTGCAGTGCACAGCTACATGATGGACTCTTTGAACAGGGCCTGGATGTGTGCTTCTGGTCGTAGAGTTCACGTTCCCAGGAGCTGTGCTCCTCCTCAGCAGAGGTGCCACCAGGAGCCAGGGCTCTCTTCCGTCCTGGCGGTGGCCACCGGAGCACCCTCTCTTGTCCTGTCTCCACTTGGTGAGCATCATTGATATTTGTGTGTATGGATTCTGTTCTCCCCATAAATCATGGATGGTGCATGAATATTGTTTATTAATTGGCTTCTTGTTTCTCCCATCACTAAAAGGTTTTGCAGGTATATACCAGATTTACTCATTGCACTATAATTTAATCAGTCAAGACCAGTAAATCACACATGTATAGCATATGCTTGACTCTTGGGGCAAAAACATCAGAGGTGCATCTTGAACTTGACCTGCAAGGCTCAAGAGCGCCAGACAACTGGACCTATCTTCCCATTTCATATATTTCTCTTTATTTAGACTGTATATTCTGAGACTCCCTATACCTTCCTATATCAGGAATAATCTACTATAACTGAAAAGCCTTTTTTAGGCTAAGTCAATTCTTAAAATTCCAAAAAACCTTTTTAGCCAAAAAAACCTTTTTGGGCTAAGTCAACTCTTAAAATTCCTAATTAAGTTAATTCCCTATGCCAGTTTTAATTTCTTATAATACTTATAATGCATAGCTTATGATTTATTTATATATTACCTACAGATCACCTTAATTTTTCATGTACACATTTTTATCCAATTACATAGGTTCCTGAAAGCTAGAACTTTTGTTATAAATATTAATTTTCTATGCTCTCTGGCATAGGCTGATGTGAGATGAATAGTCAGCTAATGATAATTGAATTAACACAGAATTATAGGAAATACATAATTAGCACCCAGTTATTCATGTCGCTACATCACATCCTTAGGGCCTTTATGTTACACACACAGAGGATTTACAGTGGTGTCATACACAAAGTTTGTACTCAATAAATATACACTTAATACATACTTATATACTTATTAGCAATACTTAATAATAGAATGTGAAGACACTCAGTCATGTCCAACTCTGTGACCCCATGGACTATAGCCCACCAGGCTCCTCCATCCATGGAATTTTCTGGGCAAGAGTACTGGAGTGGGTTGCCATTTCCATCCCCAGGGGATCTTCCCAACCCAGGGATCAAACCCGGGTCTCCCGCATTGCAGGCAGACGCTTTACAGTCTGAGCCACCAGGGAATCCCAATAATAGAATATATATTACTTAAAAAAATAATTGCAATATCTCTTTTCCCTTAAATTCTCTCTGCACTTGAAACAGATTTTTTTCTAGCAGTGAATGGGCTCCAATTTTGACAATAGCTACAAACAGATGTGGTAAAGAATCCTCCTGCCAATGCAGGAGACATAAGAGAGGTGGGTTCGATCCCTGTTTCAGGAAGATCTGCAGGAGAAGGAAATGGCAACCCACTCTGGTATTCTTGCCTGGAGAATCCAATGGTGGGAGGAGCCTGGCGGACCACGGTCTATAGAGTCGCAAACAGCTGGACATGACTGAAGGACTCAGCACACACATAGTGCAAACAGATGGGGGACTACGGATAGGATGTATTTTTCTTTTTAAAACTATCAGCTTTTCCTACTTCTCTACAGGTTGTACTTTAAATGATTTCACTGCAAAATGCTTCCTTGATATGGGGGAAATTTTAATAAGCCTTTTGGTTATGTAAATGTGTTATAATACCTAGGAGACAGGCATTTTGCATAATAATATGTTTTAAATAAGTTTCTTCCTTTCTCCATGAATTTACATGTCTGCCGTTTTATCATTTTATTTTATTTAACTTGGAGGCAGAGCTGTGACTGGGCAAAAGGGAAGTGAGATGGGGACTTATTTTCCTCTGCTTAGGCTTGGCAGATTAAGGTCAATGCAGCAGGGGGTGGGCATGGGGTCGGGGTGTGCACAAACTGGGGGCAACCTGGGTAAGGACAGTCTTATCGACAGAGGATGAACTGGCCTCTGAAATACAAGAAGACTCAGCAAGGAGTGCCCAGCAAGGGACAAGTCTTGTCCTACGCAGCCTGAGAGCAGCGATATGTAGCCTGGAGTTGGAGTCATTCTTGCCCATGTGGCACTTTCTGGAAGTCACGTGAGACAGCAGAGCTTGGATTCAGCTATGCACTGAGTCATGGGCTTGGTGAGAAAGCTGTCCAGGAGAGAAACAGCCACCCGGGAGAGAGAGGCTGAACATGAGGGTCGAGAAGCTTCCAGAAGAAAGGGTCAGCTCTCAGTAACCCAGTGCAGATGGGTGGGATAGGGTAGAACTCCAATTTCCAGAAATACATGGGGAATGGAGCCTGGCAAAGGCCCCACTTCCTGCAGCCAGGCCTGCTGCAATTTAGACAGTGGCTGTTCGGGCATTAAAGGCTGAAGGCTACAACTTGAGTTACATGCTTTGAAACTGTACATTTTTCTGGCCCATGTTATCACATCATCCACCAACCCATACCTCCCTTTAGTCAGCTCCTGCACCACCAGTCTCTCCCTTTGTCAATGGTGGGTAAGAAAATACACTGAAAGAAGGCCTGAATGAATCATCCTCATGATTTATTTACAGATACCATACAGCATTCTGATTGCAAGATCCCTATATTATCCATTATAAATATTTCAAGGCAAACACACTCCAAGGGTTCTTTAAATATGGGTCCAAAGTAACAAAACAGGTTATAAAAAGAAAGGCAGAGGTGAATGGAAGTCTCCCAGAACAAAGAAAATTGTTAAATGCCAGAGAGGAAAAAAATGCTACGGCCAAAGTTCTATGCAGAGACAAAATTAAAAATTAATTGACAAGGTATCTGTTCATACATATCTGCTACGGTGCAAATACACAGAAGAACTATATCTGATAACACAGACAAATAAAGGTTAATGTAATCTATGCATTCATTTATTTATAGGCTGTAAACAATGGGAATGGGTTTTTCCTGGTGACTCAGTGGTAAAGAAACTGCCTGCCAATGCAGGAAACTTGGGTATGATCCCTGGGTTGGGAAGATCCCCTGGAGAAGGAAATGGCAACCCACTCCAGCATTCTTGCCTGGGAAATGCCATGGACAAAGAAGCCTGGCAGGTTATAAAAGAGAGGGACACAACTTAGCTGCTAAACAACAACAGCAGCAAACAAAGAAAAGAAAACAAAAAGAAAAAAAAACAAAGAAAGCAAAGGCATTCTTCTTGTGGCAATAAATAACACATATGCCCTATTTTGATTGACCTTCTTCCACTAATTCCTCTGATCCTCAGTCACGTATGCTGAAGCTGTGTACTCAATATTGTATAGTTCAGAAACATATAAAACCTTTTATAGCAATTCAGTGATCACAAGCCTCTGTATTTAATGAAAGACCCTTGTTTAATATGAACTTCAATATAAAATATTCAGAAACTCCCTACTTCCTTTTAGAGCAATGGTTTTTACTCTTACCACAAAACATGTGGATAGTGATGTTTATGGCAGCAATGTTAATTGCTGAATTTCAGTAAAGCCAGTTTCATAATACATATGCTGAAATTTTAATGTAATTTTTTTTCAGTGAGTAGCATGGCATAAAATGGAAATTCAATCAAATATTCTAGCTACCACAGATATTTTATGTCTGTTAATTGGGTTACCAATTAGTCAAGAATTAGAGCACACTATTATAGTCAATTCTTTAATTTTGATAAAGTTTCATTGTTTATGAAAATGATTGTGCTTCAGGAGCTTATATTACTATACCATCATATATGTTTATCAATATCCTTACAGATGTTTAGAAATACCATACACCAGGTATCAAAGGCTTTACCCTAAGTTGACTATTCCGACTTATTTTTCAGTAGTCACAAAATTTGACTTGGAATGCTTTATATTCTGCAACTCTGCAAGTACTATTGCTGCAAATGTTAGCAGTATTTCTTTTTTTCCTGACAGCCAGCCTGTCCAGTGTTACTGGACAGATTCACACAGACATAAAACTTAATCATGATACACGTATTTGCAACCAATTTTATTCAACATTACAATACTAGACTAATTTGCATGCAGTATTGCCAACGAAATGCTAATACTGCTAATGACAATTTTTACCAAATGATAATATGAATACTGTGGGTATTTCATTGCCAAGAAAATGCTCAGCTAGATAATTTTATTTCTAGGTTTCACAATCTCCCATGAACTATTCACAGATTCTTTCATTACACACGTTTTTTATTTTTTTTAATTAACATTCTTACCTACTCTGACTACTGCCAAATGTGCAAATGCCATTGGCTAAAATGGTTCCATTTATAGTACTTAGATGAATTATGCTAAAGTATATGGAAATGGTGTATCAGTTTCTGAGTCGATTCTAGGAAAGTCCTTCTGTCACTTGAAAATGCATAGGTTCAAATGAATGAAAAGAATAACTGATTAAAAAGCATGTCATCAGGCAGCAACACATTCTTAATGAATTGCTCCATTACCACAAACTCTACCTTGAATATGCATGTTATATAAATGCTTGCCTTTGAGTGACTTCACTACTTTTGCTGCTCACTGCACATGTATGGATGAATCATTACCCTGAGAAGCAAAGGAGAGGCTCACATTCTCATAAGACTATTTTCTGTCCACATGGCCAGAGTCTTCAGTTAGATAGGCTATTTTACACCAAAAGCATTTTTTCATATATAAAATACAGATTAATATATAAATTCATGCATCACATATGACTGGATAATTTAATTCACAGAAGGTAATTTAATGTCCTGTTTCCATGGGCCTCCCTGCCTCCTGTCCTGACCAGCTGAGCCCTGTGTAAGCCACCCTAGTACATGCTGCCGTAACAAGACAGTGACTTATGGCAGCTGTGAGATGACTCGGAGCCTGCTGCTTTCACGACCCATATATTCTGGCCAATAGACACAACAGCCCAATGACAAAGCAAGCTCAGTAATCCACGGGGAAAAACAACTGGACCACTGGGCTAACAGCATGGAGTGGAATATTAGAGGATGTGAAAGTCAAATTATCTTCAAAGGTATTAAATAAAATTAAAATGTGTTTAAAATGATTAGAGAAAGTCAAAAAAACATTACTAAAGAAATCAAATGGAAATAGAAGAAAGCCCAGGGATAAATAATAAAATGCTCTACTAGAAATAGAAGAATGAAAAAGGAGAACATTTTCACAGCAAAGAAAGTGGCTGAGGGCCACTGAGAAAACATCCATGTCCCAAGACCCTGTAGGGTGAGCTATATTAAGATACCAGAAATAGAATTCTAATTACAACTGAGTATCACATGTCCCATTAAGCAAACTCCTATTTCATTGATTATATAAAGATCACAAGCATTTCCATAAACATTTCTAGATAAACTTACATAAAGGGTTCCTATAAACTAATAAAGAGACAGTAACAATCATAATTCAGAGTCCCTTGGACTGGATGAAGCACAAACTGGAATCAAGATTGCAGGGAGAAATATCAATAACCTCAGATATTCAGATGACACCACCCTTATGGCAAAAAGCAAAGAAGAACTAAAGAGCATCTTGATGAAACTGAAAGAGGAGAGTGAAAAAGCTGGCTTAAAACTCAACGTACAGAAAACTAAGATCATGGCATCTGGTCCCATCACTTCATGGGAAATAGATGGGGAAACAATGGAAAACAGTGAGAGACTATTTTGGGGGGCTCCAAAATCACTACAGATGGTGACTGAAGCCATGAAATTAAAAGACACTCCTTAGAAGAAAAGTTACGACCAACCTAGAGAGCATATTAAAAAGCAGAGACATTACTTTGCTAACAAAGCTCTGTCTAGTCAAGGCTACGGTTTTTCCCGTGGTCATGTATGGATATGAGAGTTGGACTATAAAGAAAGCTGAGCACTGAAGAATTGATGCTTTTGAACTGTGGTGTTGGAGAAGACCCTTGAGAGTCCCTTGGACTGCAAGGAGACCCAACCAGTCCATCCTAAAGGAGATCAGTCCTGGGTGTTCATTGGAAGGACTGATGCTGAAGCTGAAACTCCAATACTTTGGCCACCTGATGCGAAGAACTGACTCCCTGGAAAAGACCCTGATGCTGGGAAAGATTGAAGGCGGGAGGAGAAGGGGACGACAGAGGATGAGATGGTTGGATGGCATCACCGACTCAATGGACATGAGATTGAGTAAACTCCAGGAGTTGGTGCTGGACAGAGAGGTCTGGTGTGCTGCAGTCCATGGGGTCACAGGGTCGGACAGGACTGAGCGACTGAACTGAACTGAACAGAACAATCATAATAAAAAGGCATAAGTTGGAAATGAACAAGAGGTATCCAGATAATACACAAATCATGATACATTAAAAATTACATTAGGAAACATTTACATTATGTTTCATTTAACCATTTATTGATATTATCCAATATTGGCAAGGTTATACCAAATATTCTCAGGTTTTTGGAGGTTAATTTTTAGTACTTCTTTTTTTTTAAAAAAAAAAAAAAGAAAAAAATTATAAATATACATATCTGTGATTGAGAATCACCTTACAGGAATGCATCAGTAAGAAAATTTGTACTGAATTGTTGACTACAATAAGACTTTACAATAAATATGCCCATCACTAGAGGAATGATAGACAAATGCTATGCTGTCAGTAACTGTGACATCACTATCATCAGTATCATCTTTCTTACAAACTGTAATAAACAGACATAGAAGGAGAGCTGTATTATATTGTCAAGTGCAAAAGGCCAGCTGCAACACAAGGAAATAATAAACTCTCACTGGGAAGAAAAGACTAACTAGATAAATGTGTGTGTATATGTATATATTTGTGTATATATATATATTCACATGTGTATATATCTGTGTATATATATATATATTCACATGTGTATATATTTGTATTTATATATTCACATGTATATATTTGCATATATACATATTCATATTATATATTTACATAATATATAGGGATTTTCTAAATTCATTTCAAAATATACAGAGATATAAGTATATGATGTAAGATATATAGGTGTATATATACATATATGTGTGTATGTGTATATATAAATGTACAAGTATTTATACACATATATAAAAATGACATCATATAATGAATAATGCAATAAATGAAATTAAAAACACTCTGGAGGCAACAAATAGTAGAATAACAGATGCAGAAGATAGGATTAGTGAATTAGAAGATAGAATGGTAGAAATAAATGAATCAGAGAGGATAAAAGAAAAACGAATTAAAAGAAATGAGGACAATCTCAGAGACCTCCAGGACAATATTAAACGCTACAACATTCGAATCATAGGGGTTCCAGAAGAAGAAGACAAAAAGAAAGACCATGAGAAAATACTTGAGGAGATAATAGTTGAAAACTTCCCTAAAATGGGGAAGGAAATAATCACCCAAGTCCAAGAAACCCAGAGAGTCCCAAACAGGATAAACCCAAGGAGAAACACCCCAAGACACATATTAATCAAATTAACAAAGATCAAACACAAAGAACAAATATTAAAAGCAGCAAGGGAAAAACAACAAATAACACACAAGGGAATTCCCATAAGGATAACAGCTGATCTTTCAATAGAAACTCTTCAAGCCAGGAGGGAATGGCAAGACATACTTAAAATGATGAAAGAAAATAACCTACAGCCCAGATTATTGTACCCAGCAAGGATCTCATTCAAGTATGAAGGAGAAATCAAAAGCTTTTCAGACAAGCAAAAGCTGAGAGAATTCTGCACCACCAAACCAGCTCTCCAACAAATACTAAAGGATATTCTCTAGACAGGAAACACAAAAATGGTGTATAAACTCGAACCCAAAACAATAAAGTAAATGGCAACGGGATCATACTTATTAGTAATTACCTTAAACGTAAATGGGTTGAATGCCCCAACCAAAAGACAAAGACTGGCTGAATGGATACAAAAACAAGACCCCTACATATGTTGTCTACAAGAGACCCACCTCAAAACAGGGGACACATACAGACTGAAAGTGAAGGGCTGGAAAAAGATTTTCCATGCAAATTGGGACCAAAAGAAAGCAGGAGTCACAATACTCGTATCAGATAAATTAGACTTTAAAACAAAGGCTGTGAAAAGAGACAAAGAAGGTCACTACATAATGATCAAAGGATCAATCCAAGAAGAAGATATAACAATTATAAATATATATCCACCCAACATGGGAGCACCGCAGTATGTAAGACAAATGCTAACAAGTATGAAAGGAGAAATTAACAATAACACAATAATAGTGGGAGACTTTAATACCCCACTCACACCTATGGATAGATCAACTAAACAGAAAATTAACAAGGAAAAAAAAAACAAAAAACATGTATCTATAAAGTTCACTAAAGCAAAAGCACAGTAAAATGAGGTATGGCAATAAAAGGCGTTAAATTAATCAAATAAAAAAAAATAAATAAAGTGCTGAAAAATTTTAAAAAAAATGACATATATATATGTATATGATTTACAAAAATCCTGTAGGATACAAATACTTACCGATTTTTAAAGTTTATTTTTTTCAACTTCACAAAAATATTTTATCTATTTTTTGATGTTTATAACAGCTTTATTCATAATCATCAGAACTTGGATGCAACCAAGATATCTTTTTAAAAATTTATATTGGAGTATAGTTGATTCACAATGTTGTGTGAGTTTCAGGTATACAAGAAAGTGATTCAGTTATACATATATATGTATCAATTCTTTTTCAAATTCTTTTCCCATTTAAGTTATAACAGAGTATTGAGTACAATTTTTTATGTGGTTAAGAAACACACAGCACAGAATGGACCATCTTAACTTCTATCAAGTATGCAGTTCAGCAGTGTTAAGTATATTCACATGGTTGTGAAATTGCTCTAGAACTTTTTCATCTTGCAAATCTGAAATTCTATGCTTAATGCTAATTCCAACAGTAAGCAACAGTTCCCCTCTTCCTATGTTCTTTCCATTATACCAACTCAATTTTCAAACAAGAAACCCTATTTCTGAGAAGGAAGCGTACAGATAGTATTTTTATTTTTCTCTTCTCCCTCTGTCAGAGTCAGGTCCCAGAAGAGGCAGGAAAACCATCAGATTCATTGTTACATGTATTATCACCTGCAATTGGAAGGCTCTGAAGCCCTTTTACATCATGAAGAAGCTGCTCATTAGCAATGATCTGTGTTAAGACTGGGAAAAAAACACCCAAGTAATTTATTTTCTAGGATTTCTCCAAAAGCCTGTTGCAAGCCAACAGTAGGGAAAGAAATCACTGACTTTTAACTCCTATTTCAGAGAAAGTGTTACTGTGT